>NC_060198.1:27110861-27165861 GCF_021184085.1 Oncorhynchus gorbuscha | reverse complement strand
CACACCCATACACACACACACACACACACACACACACACACACACACACACACACACACACACACACACACACACACACACACACACACACACACACACACACACACACACACACACACACACACACACACACACACACACACACACAAATGACCAGCTCCTACTACCGAGCTCAGCAGAACAGATGTTGAGGAATTTAATATGCAAACGGCAACTGGGACTCTCCCTCCCTCTCCACCATCTCTCCCCACCCCACGTCTCACACATACATACATGCACAACATTATCATACATACATAACACAGAAAGCACGCAGATGCACACGGTCCGTCTCTCATAAACACAAGCACGCACGCACACACACACACACACACACACACACACACACACACACACACACACACACACACACACACACACACACACACACACACACACACACACACACACACACACACACACACACACGCCCCTCACCCCTCTCTAGACTGGCCTTGCTCATGGGGGCACCATGTGGCACTCCATTCCCCCCTGGCACCATGCTCCCACTCTTCCAGCTTTTCATTGTCCTCTGCCGACTGGAGAGCAGGCACCCAAATCAGGCCTTCTTTATTCCACTGTTATTTTCCTCCCCCTCTCTCTCTTTCGCCTTCTCTCTCGATCTCTCTCTCGTTTCCTTTCCCTTACTGAGATGGATGGCTGTGGCTTGCTTTTGGTCTCTGAAGTGCAAAAAGTTCAGATATATATGCGTGCATTACTATGTGCTGTTGGGGAATCTTGTTCCCATGACGATGTTGCCAGTAGCTCATTGTTTCTTTTGTTTTTTACTTTCCCAAACGGCCAAAATGAATCTCTGCACTTCCTCACATAATTGATATGTATGTCTCTATGAGGACAATTCAATACTATACCAACATTACACCAATACAGTGCCTTGCGAAAGTATTCGGCCCCCTTGAACTTTGCGACCTTTTGCCACATTTCAGGCTTCAAACATAAAGATATAAAACTGTACTTTTTTGTGAAGAATCAACAACAAGTGGGACACAATCATGAAGTGGAACGACATTTATTGGATATTTCAAAATTATTCGGCCCCTTTACTTTCAGTGCAGCAAACTCTCTCTAGAAGTTCAGTGAGGATCTCTGAATGATCCAATGTTGACCTAAATGACTAATGACGATAAATACAATCCACCTGTGTGTAATCAAGTCTCCGTATAAATGCACCTGCACTATGATAGTCTCAGAGGTCCGTTAAAAGCGCAGAGAGCATCATGAAGAACAAGGAACATATCAGGCAGGTCCGAGATACTGTTGTGAAGAAGTTTAAAGCCGGATTTGGATACAAAAAGATTTCCCAAGCTTTAAACATCCCAAGGAGCACTGTGCAAGCGATAATATTGAAATGGAAGGAGTATCAGACCACTGCAAATCTACCAAGACCTGGCCGTCCCTCTAAACTTTCAGCTCATACAAGGAGAAGAATGATCAGAGATGCAGCCAAGAGGCCCATGATTACTCTGGATGAACTGCAGAGATATACAGCTGAGGTGGGAGACTCTATCCATAGGACAACAATCAGTCGTATATTGCACAAATCTGGCCTTTATGGAAGAGTGGCAAGAAGAAAGCCATTTCTTAAAGATATCCATAAAAAGTGTCGTTTAAAGTTTGCCACAAGCCACCTGGGAGACACACCAAACATGTGGAAGAAGGTGCTCTGGTCAAATGAAACCAAAATTGAACTTTTTGGCAACAATGCAAAACGTTATGTTTGGCGTAAAAGCAACACAGCTCATCACCCTGAACACACCATCCCCACTGTCAAACATGGTGGTGGCAGCATCATGGTTTGGGCCTGCTTTTCTTCAGCAGGGACAGGGAAGATGGTTAAAATTGATGGGAAGATGGATGGAGCCAAATACAGGACCATTCTGGAAGAAAACCTGATGGAGTCTGCAAAAGACCTGAGACTGGGACGGAGATTTGTCTTCCAACAAGACAATGATCCAAAACATAAAGCAAAATCTACAATGGAATGGTTCAAAAATAAACATATCCAGGTGTTAGAATGGCCAAGTCAAAGTCCAGACCTGAATCCAATCGAGAATCTGTGGAAAGAACTGAAAACTGCTGTTCACAAATGCTCTCCATCCAACCTCACTGAGCTCGAGCTGTTTTGCAAGGAGGAATGGGAAAAAATGTCAGTCTCTCGATGTGCAAAACTGATAGAGACATACCCCAAGTGACTTACAGCTGTAATCGCAGGTGGCGCTACAAAGTATTAACTTAAGGGGGCTGAATAATTTTGCACGCCCAATTTTTCAGTTTTTGATTTGTTAAAAAAGTTTGAAATATCCAATAAATGCCGTTCCACTTCATGATTGTGTCCCACTTGTTGTTGATTCCTCACAAAAAAATACAGTTTTATATCTTTATGTTTGAAGCCTGAAATGTGGCAAAGGGTCGTAAAGTTCAAGGGGGCCGAATACTTTCGCAAGGCACTGTATTTACTTTATTGTGAGCTGACATACTCAACTGATTCATTAGGATAGACAAAAAGAGGACATTTTCAAAGTTATTTATGCTGGTTTGTTCATTGAGGTAACGAAACGTTTTGGTTGTTCGGTCATCATCGGTGTGTATGCCTACTCAACTGACATAGGGCCAAATCACATTGAATCACAACTTGAAATGCACTCACGCACATAACCTGAATGTATGTGCAAATATCCCACCGACATTACTGTTCTGTAGGACAATACAATTCTTCAGCCCATTGTGCTGGCTTGGATCAAAGAAACCAGGACCAGTCTGAAAGAGCAAGAGAACGCAATGGAGTGAAACTGACAATAAGGCACCAAAGTTCCCATGATAGTAATGCATTGAGGATGAAGGCTGTTGGTTCCCTGCTACCCTGGAGAGTAAAGGGGACATGCTCTATCCCATCACAGATGTCGCTGTGCAGAGAGGGTCCATGGGGCTCGGGGTAGTTTAGCTAGTTTAGCTCCCTGTGTCTGGGTGAGAATTAGCCAGCTTTACCACTTCGCCTTGCTCTCTAATCTCTTAATCTGGCCTTCTGAAGAAGAGAAGGGCTGCAGGGAGATGGCGTGTCAATCCTCGTCTCCACATCATTCTCTCAACCCATTTCTCTTCCCTGTCCTGGCTGGCAGTAGAGACACAATGGAGGGAGGAAAGTTTACAGAGAGAGTGGGGAGGGAAGTTCCAGGTTGTGCCCTGTTTTTATTTACAGAGAGAGAGTGGGAGGTGTGTGAGTGTGTGGGTGGGGTGAGAAGAGAGCAAGAGGGAGCAAGTATTCATTGGTGCCTTGCTTGTCTTCTTTAATATTACACCAACACACATTAGGTGTATTAACATGTTACGATGGTCCTTGGATTCTTGAAGTTTGCCACTGTGAAGTCTTAACCCTTTTAATCTAATCCATTTAATCCTTTAATCTCGAAATGTGATCAGGTAAGGACTATATACGCCTATTATATTTAGGGCTGTGAAGATACTAGAGTATTGCAAGATTTTTTTTCCATGGCAAAAATAAAAACACCAAACAGACAAAACTCTTTGGTCCTTTAAAAACCTGCTGGAGGCTAGAGCTACCACTTTCAAGGAGCAGGACACTAATCCAGACGCTTCGAAGTTATCCCACTACGAATGACCTCCGACACTGTGGCAGCGCTTGCCTACTATCACGGATTACGAAGGGAAACTCAGCCGCGAGCTGCCCAGTGATGCGAGCCTACCAGACAAGTTAAATGCCTTCTATACTCGCTTCAAGGTAAGCAACACTGAACATGCATGAGAACACCAGCTGTTCCGGATGACTGTGTGATCTCACTTTTTATAGCCAATGTGAGTAAGACCTTTAAACAGGTTAACATTCACAAGGCCGCGGGGCCAGACGGATTACCAGGATGTGTACTCAGAGCATGCACTTACCAGCTGGCAAGTGTCTTCACTGGCATTTTCAACCTCCATGGCCCATTCTGTAATACCAACATGTTTCCAGCAAACCACCACAGTCTCCGTGCCCAACAATGTCAAGGTAACCTGTCTAAATGACTATCGCCCCGTAGCACTCACATCTGTGACCATGAAATGCCTACACCCACTCCAATTCGTATACCGCCCCAACAGATCCAAAGATGATGCAATCTCTATTGCACTCCACAATGCCCTCTCCCAACTGGACAAGAGGGAACATTTACACTGCATTTAAGGTGGCGGGTAGCCTAGTGGTTAGAGTATTGGACAAGTAACTGAAAGGTTGCAAGATTGAATCCCCGAGCTGACAAGGTAGAAATCTGTTGGTCTGCTCCTGAACAAGGAAGTTAACCCACTGTTCCCAGGCTGTCATTGAAAATAAGAATTTGTTCTTAACTGACTGGCCAAGTTTAAAAATAAATAAAAAATGTAAAATGTGGAAAGTATTCAGACCCCTTCCCCTTTTCCACATTTTGTTACGTTACAGCCTTATTCTAAAATGTATTAAATATATTAAAATTCCTCATCATTCTACACACAATACCCCATAATGACATAGTAAAAACAGATTTTATAATATTTTTCAAATGTATTAAAAATTAAAATTAAATATATATATAAATATAAAACTTTATTCAGACCCTTTACTATGATACTCGAAATTGAGCTGCATCCTGTTTCCATTCATCATCCTTGAGATGCTTCTTCAACTTGATTGGAGTCCACCTGTAGTAAATTCAACTGATTGAACATGATTTGGAAAAGGACACACCTGTCTATATAAGGACCCACAGTTGACAGTGCATGTCAGAGCAAAAACAAAGCCAAGAGGTCGAAGGAATGGTCCATAGGGCTCCAAGACAGGATTTGGTCGAGTCACAGATCTGGGGAAGGGTACCAAAACATTTTTGGCCAGATGGAAGCCACTCCTCAGTAAAAGGCACATGGTAGCCCCTTTGGAGTTTTTCAAATGGCACCTACAGGACTCTCAGACCATGAGAAACAAGATTCTCTGGGCTGATGAAACCAAGATTGAACTCTTTGGCCTGAATGCCGAGCGTCACGTCTGGAGGAACCCTTGCACTATTCCTACAGTGAAGTATTGTGTTTGGCGGCATCGTGCTGAGGAGACGTTTTTCAGTTGCAGGGACAGGGAGACTAGTCAGGATCGAGGGAAAGATGAACCAAGCAAAGTACAGAGAGATCCTTGATGAAAACTGACTCCAGAGCACTCAGGACCTCAGACTGGGGCTAAGGTTCACCTTCCAACTGGACAACGTCCCTAAGCACACAACCAAGACAATGCAGGAGAGGCTTCGGGACAAGTATCTGAATGCCCTTGAGTGGCACAGCCAGAGCCTGGACTTGAACCTGATCTAACATCTCTGAAGAGATCTGAAGATAGCTGTGCAGAAACGTTCCCCATCATACCTCACAGAGCTTCTGAGGATCTGCAGAGAAGAATGGGAGAAACTACGCAAATACAGGTGTGCCAAGCTTGTAGCGTCATATCCAAGAAGACACAGCTGTAATTGCTGCCAAAAGTGCTTCAACAAAGTACTGAGTAAAGGGTCTTGAATACTTACAGTTGAAGTCGGAAGTTTACATACACTTAGGTTGGAGTCAATAAAACTTGTTTTTCAACCACTCCACAAATTTCTTGTTAACAAACTATAGTTTTGGCAAGTGGGTTAGGTCATCTACTTTGTGCATTACACAAGTAATTTCCCAACAATTGTTTACAGACAGATTATTTAAATTATAATTCACCGTATCACAATTCTAGTGGTTTAGAAGTTTACATACACTAAGTTGACTGTGCCATTAAACAGCATGGAAAATTCCAGAAAATTATGTGATGGCTTTAGAAGCTTCTGATAGGCTAATTGACATAATCTGAGTCAATTGGAGGTGTATATGTGGATGTATTTCAAGGCCTACCTTCAAACTCAGTGCCTCTTTGCTTGACATCATGGGGAAACAAAAGAAATCAGCCAAGACCTCAGAAAAAAATTGTAGACCTCCACAAGTCTGTTTAATCTGTGGGAGCAATTTCCAAACGCCTGGAGGTACCACGTTCATCTGTACAAACAATAGTATGCAAGTATAAACACCATGGAACCACGCAGCCATCATACCGCTCAGGAAGGAGATGCGTTCTGTCTCATACAGATGCACCTACTCTCTACAATTATTCTGACATTTCACATTCTTAAAATAAAGTGGTGATCCTAACTGACCCAAGACAGGGAATTTTTACTAGGATTAAATGTCAGGAATTGTGAAAAACTAAGTTTAAATGTACTTGGCTAAGGTGAATGTAAACTTCCGACTTCAACTGTACATAGTATTTTTTGTTATTGTTGAATAAATTGCTAAATGCTAAAATATCTAAAAAACTGTTTTTGCTTTGTCATTATGGGCTATTGTGTGTAGATTGATAAGGAATAAAAACAATGTAATCGATTTTAGAATAAGGCTGTAACGTAACAAAATGTAGAAAATGTCAAGGGGTCTGAATACTTTCCAAATACACTGTATGTGAGAACGCTGTTCAGCTCAGCATTCAACACCATAATGGCCTCCAAGCTCATCACTAAGCTCTGGGGTTGAACACCTCTGCCTGCAACTGGATCCTGGACTTCTTGACGGGCCGCCCCCAGGTGGTGAGGGTAGGTAACAACACATCCGCCATGCTGACGTCACGTCAACACAGGGGCCCCTCAGGGGTACATGCTTAGTACCCTCCTGTACTCCCTGTTAACCCACTTGTGGCCACACACGACTCCAACACCATTGTTAAGTTTGCTGACAACACCACGTGGTTGGCCTGATCACCGGCGACAATGAGAGCCTATAGGGAGGAGGTCAGTGGCCTGGCAGTGTGGTTTGTTAAATACTTTTAAATACTTTTTTCTTTACATAGTTGAATGTGCCGACAACAAAATCACACAAAAATGATCAATGGAAATCAAATGTATCAACCCATGGAGGTCTGGATTTGGAGTCACACTCCAAATTAAAGTGGAAAACCACACTACAAGCTGATCCAACTTTGATGTAATGTCCTTAAAACAAGTCAAAATGAGGCTCAGTAGTGTATGTGGCCTCCACGTGCCTGTATGACCTCCCTACAATGCCTGGGCATGCTCCTGATGAGGTGGCGGATGGTCTCCTGAGGGATCTCCTCCCAGACCTGGACTAAAGCATCCGCCAACTCCTGGACAGTCTATGATGTAACGTGGCGTTGGTGGATGGAGCGAGACATGATATCCCAGATGTGCTCAATTAGATTCAGGTCTGAGGAACGGGCGGGCCAGTCCATAGCATCATTGCCTTCCTCTTGCAGGAACTGCTGACACACTCCAGCCACATGAGGTCTAGCATTGTCTTGCATTAGGAGGAATGCAGGGCCAACCGCACCAGCATATGGTCTCACAAGGGGTCTGAGGATCTCATCTCAGTACCTAATGGCAATCAGGCTACCTCTGGCGAGCACATGGAAATGCAACCCCCCAAAGAAATGCCACCCCACACCATGACTGACCCACCGCCAAACCGGTCATGCTAGAGGATGTTGCAGGCAGCAGAACATTCTCCACGGCGTCTCCAGACTGTCACGTCTGTCAAGTGCTCAGTGTGAACCTGCTTTCATCTGTGAAGAGCACAGGGCGCCAGTGGCGAATTTGCCAATCTTGGTGTTCTCTGGCAAATGCCAAACCTCCTGCACGGTGTTGGGCTGTATAAGCACAACCCCCACATGTGGACGTCGGGCCCTCATACCACCCTCATGGAGTCTGTTTCTGACCGTTTGAGCAGACACGTGCACATTTGTGGCCTGCTGGAGGTCCTTTTGCAGGGCTCTGGCAGTGCTCCTCCTGCTCATCCTTGCACAAAGGTCGGAGGTAGCGGTCCTGCTGCTGGGTTGTTGCCCTCCTACGGCCTCTTCCACGTCTCCTGATGTACTGGCCTGTCTCCTGGTAGCGCCTCCATGCTCTGGACATTACGCTGACAGACACAGAAAACCTTCTTGCCACAGCTCGCATTGATGTGCCATCCTGGATGAGCTGCACTACCTGAGCCACTTGTGTAGGTTGTAGACTCCGTCTCATGCTACCACTAGTGAAGGCACTGCCAGCATTCAAAAGTGACCAAAACATCAGCCAGGAAGCATAGGAACTGAGAAGTGGTCTGTGGTCACCACCTGCAGAATCACTCCTTTATTGGGGGAGTCTTGCTAATTGCCTATAATTTCCACCTGTTGTCTATTCTATTTGCACAACAGCATGTGAAATTTATTATCAATCAGTGTTGCTTCCTAAGCGAACAGTTTGATTTCACAGAAGTGTGATTGACTTGGAGTTACATTGCGTTGTTTAAGTGTTCCCTTTATTTTTTTGAGCAGTGTATATATGTATGTGTATATATATGTATATATATGTATTATTTTTTCTATATTTTTTTATTGGGGGGTACGTTTAATTTAGCAAAATCCTTGTTCCGATCTCTTGACCCACAGTATGTAAAGGTACGGCTGTCTATGTCAGTTGCGGATGGTTTATGTTTTGACCGGCATTTCTTAGCAATATATCTTGCTTATCTCTGGGATTGACCCAGGATGACGCTTAAGTGCTCAATATGTTTAAGTTGCAACTTATTCTGTTTAGGTTGATTAGATGCTATCTGAACACTTTATTCGCGGGAGCCTCCTCAGTTCATATGTTAGTAGAAGTTCTAGGATAGTGAGAGGTGAACGTATAGTTGGGATTTATCTTTGTTTTACCTCATGTTCGAGGTCGCGCCGTGCTTCTTTGGCATCGGCCACACAATGTGTTTATTATTTGTATTTATTTTTTCTCTCTCCTGTTTGTGCATGCCTGTTAAATGTGGGTTGATGGGGCGGGTGGGGGGTTAAGTGTTGGGGAAATTAGGGGAACAGGGTTTGGAAGTAAAGGTGCTTGCAGGGGGGGAGGGGTGGGTTGGATACTGCTCGGGTGTAGGTGCTACATATGCTGATCGTGATGGCTTAGTGCGCTTTCTTACCTGTTTATCAAGTTACATGTTATGCAGGCCACCATAGGAACTACAAACGAGAGGAGGGCGGGGCTTACATTCCCTTCCTGGAATGCCAAGGGTTTAAACGAACCAATTAAGAGAGGCAAGGTCCTAGCCCAATTGAAAGCACTCTCGTCTGATATTATATTTTTGCAAGAAACCCATCTGAAAAATAACTCTCATAGCAGACTTAATTGTAGGTGGGTGGGGCAAGTGTATCACTCTAACTTCTCTGGCAAAACGAGAGGCACAGCGATTCTGGTACGGAAAGGAATTCCCTTTCTACATAAAACCACTATTGCAGATAAAGAGGGTCGGTATGTGATCGTAATAGGAGAAATCCACTCTACTTCAGTAACTCTACTAAATATCTATGGGCCAAACATTGATAAGCCTTCTTTTTTTCAAAAGAGTCCTTGCCCTGATTCCAGATATCTCCCATACTAACCTGGTCATTGGAGGGGACCTTAACTGTGTGCTAGACCAATATTTGGATAGATCCTCTACCCGGCGAACCCCTACCTCCTATTCAAGCGAATTCTTGAATACCTACATACAAAAATTCTAACTTATTTGATATATGGAGGCTCGCTAACCTTACGGGTAGGGAATACTCCTTTTACTCATGTTCACAAGGTTTACACTCGAATTGACTACTTTTTGTTGGATGCTAGACTACTCCCCTATACCTGTAATGTGAGGTATCATGATATTATAATCTCGGACCACAGTCCACTCACCTTCTCCCTGAGATTGGGTGACATTGTACCAATGTTGGAAAAGGAGGGAAGCGCCCTCTACCAAATTATGGCTCAGTGAATTGGCAAACACTGTACACTTAGAAAGAATTAGATATATTCTGAACAATAAATTATCAACATTTGATCAAATCTGGCAGCCTTTCCTCTCCTACTCGGACGAGTCGGTGCTGTGAATGTGTACTTATTAACACACTCTCAATTGTAATATTTTAATCTACCTTTGGGCAGCATGTGCTGGCCCTGCCACCCGAGCAGTTGGGGGGGGTTGTATTATTTGTTTTGTACCCAGAACTCTGGGTCTTGTTGTTCCTGTATGCTCTTTTATGTTTAGATAAGAATTGTATACCTGTCTTGTGTACCTATACACCATTCTTGTGTGAGTTCAATAAAAGTATTTGAAACAGAAAAGAAAAAGAAAAAAAGAAAAAAGAAGCAGGCTTGGTTGGGTTGTGTTTCAGAGGACGCATGGCTTTCGAACCTTCGTCTCTCCTGAGCCCGTACGGGAGTTGTAGCGATGAGACAAGATAGTAACTACTAACAATTGGATACCACGAAATTGGGGAGAAAAAGGGGGTAAAAAAATAAAGAAACATTGGTCAAGTCATATCGTTCTCTCTTCTGCCGCACAGCAAGAGGTACGGATGCACCAAGTCTGGAACCAACAGGACCCTGAACAGCTTCTGTCTCCAAGCCACAAGAATACTAAATAGTTAGTTAATAAATAGTTACCTGGACTATCTGCATCGATCCTTTTTGCACTAACCCTTTTGACTCATCACATATGCGGCTGCTACAGTTTACTACCATGTAGGATGACAACATAATGCTGTTTATTTCCAACATCATGGCTGTTTTCCTAAAGAAGTTCAATCTGCTTCCTGTTTTCTTTCCTTGCCACAGTACTAACGAGTATCGCGAGTATCGATACTGGTATCGTCCCGGCCCTAATTATTGTCCTTTAAGTGTACTACCTGTATCATAACCCCTCTTCTTCTTCTTCATCATCTTCTTCATCATCTTCTTCTCTTCTTCATCTCTCTCATGTTGTCTCTCTTTCTCTCACTCTCTCCGTTCCTCCTTTTCTGAGACACATGTGACATATTGAGTGCCTGCAGCGAGATTCTTCCCCTTGAGCGGCATTCCAGAGCAGGCCATCCCATGGGAGGAGGAGAGTGGGACTGGACAGGGGGGGGGCAGAGGCTCATTAGAGTAGATGGGGCCTGAGTGGAGAGAGAGAAGCCCATTGATGTACCCCATCATTACAGACACACACACACACATGAGTACATGCTCGTACACATACATAGGCACGCGCACACACACGCACACACACACACACACATAGGCAAGCGCGCACATACACACACACCGTCAGTGAGTGTGTTCTGGACCAAGCTAGGGAGAGATGTCCCAACTCCCACAGTGTTTGTCTGGTGTGGTTGGTGCTTGCATCAGCCTCAGTCATGCCAAGCAGGCCTCTCTCCAGTCCCCCAGTCTGCAGAGGGAACATCAATTGAAAAAGCTCCTATCCACCTATAGGAAAGGCCTGTAGCTGAAAGAAGTAGGTAGGAGAGGCCCAGTTCATTGTAGTGTCTCTCTGTTGAGCATCAGTCACATGTAAATTAGTGTGGATATGAATGATCATGTGAAAGCAAATCAAGAACACAGACTGTATTTGAGTATTTTCCGTCCTTTGTTCTGTTTCAGTTCACGCTGGCCTGTTTTCACCACAAACCGTAGTGTATGTCCTGACTCATCACATCATACTGCTCATATGGGAGTGTGTTAGGGTGACTTCTGGATTTGTCAGACTCTGTTCCTTGCTTAATTCAGTTATAACAGGGACTTTGAGTGTGCGTGGCAATGCTTATCCGCGTTTGTGTGTGTGCATTTTTGTCACATATTATCTTATCATCTCTCTCGTTCTTTCCCTTCCTCCTCGCCTCTTTCTTCATTCTTTCTGTCTGCCTCTAAATATTTAATTTGCTGTGCAGTAGAGGCAGGCTGCTACATTAACCAGAGGTGCCAATTGAGCTCTCTGCTTGTGGCTCGCTGTATAAAAATAAACACACTCTACTCGTAATGAACAGATGTCACAGAATTTAAACGTGCACTCACCCCATCCTCTCCCTCTTCCTCCCCACTTCCTGCACATGCACATGTACACACAGCATACATACAGATACACTGGTGCAATCACACACACACACTCACTCTTACGCACATAGCGCAACTCGGTAGCCATATTCACATGAACACTCTCTGAAACACACACACACATGTACGCACACATGTACATTGACAGGCAAATGTAGAGCACACACACACACCTACTCCCATGTGCACTTTGCTTGGCACAAGACTTGGTATGATTCTGCCAGCTATGTCTCCCCTCTTCTCTCTCTCTCTCTCTCTCTCTCTCTCTCTCTCTCTCTCTCTCTCTCTCTCTCTCTCTCTCTCTCTCTCTCTCTCTCTCTCTCTCTCTCTCTCTCTCTCTCTCTCTCTCTCTCAGAAGGTAACACAGCATGTGGGCCTGTTGTTAAGTTATTGCATCTGCACTGTTTTCCTGTGGTCATCCCATCTCTTTCCCAGAGCCAGCCAGCCAACCCAGAATCCCTAGCGACAGCATCGGCTCCCATGTCTGTGCTGAGGGGAAGGGTTGTGTGTGTGTGTTTCCCGACCCCCTGTTGTTCCCAGTCCTTTCCCAGGGAGTGTGTGCCAACTCTCCATGTTTCCTGGCTGATAAGAGTGAAGGAGAGACAATGGAAAGACTTGCTACGTACCTGTAGACTCCCGGCTGCCAAGCCTGGGCATGGCTTCCTCTAGCTGGGGATGAGCCGTGAGACTGCTCATAGCAAACCTTTACGACCTGTCTGTATTCAGAGAGCTGAGACATCGGTATTGGTCCAGTAATACATGGAACATTAATTACACGTTGTTGAAATTATTGTTAGTGACCTACATGTAACTGAACACTAAGGAGTGGAGAGGTGGTAGAGGACTAGGAGGAGAGTTGAGATGGTAGAGCCGAGGAGAGGAGTGGAACGGACAGGTGGTGAAGGCTAGGAGAGGGTAGGAAAGGGAGGAGACGAGAGGAGGAGAAGACAGGAGATGAAAGGAGAGGTGCTGGAGGACAGGGGGGATGGAGACGAGAGAAGAGGAAGATAGTGGAGAGGTCGTCAGGGGGGTGATCAGTGAGGTGGATGGGATGCTGTCTGACAGGTCCAGCTGGGAGACTGCCCGCCCCCCAGCACTGCAAACCGGTCAATATGGAGGCCAATTACTGCTGCCCATGTGACCGAGGCATCATCCAACCCTATCACACACACACACACAAACACACAAGCAAGCAAGAGCACACTCACACACACTCCTATAACACATGCCATCTGTGCAGACCAGCAACAACCCACAGCTACCCCTCTGATCCAGCAGTGTCCCCATGCACACTCCTACTTAACCTCCTAAACATAGTTCAACCACGCCCATCCCAGGGAGGGTGTCACTGGTGACCAGCCAGAACATAGCTACACTGCCCTCGACAGAGATGACTGACAGTTGTCAGATTGAAGCATCCATCTGCAGAGAGTAAACAATAAACTATAGTTACCAAGCCATTGTCCCCTATAGGCCTCACCCTCCCTGGTGTCTTCCCAATCTCCACCCCTGCCTGCATTGTCCCCAAAAGCGCAAAACACCAATACATGGCAACCCCAAAACCTCTAAACCTATGTGGCAAGTGGCAACCCCCCAAGGTTCCAAACCTACCTGGCACCCCTCCTAATCTCCACCCCTGTCTGTCACCCTTCCTGTGTCCCCGTCGTTCCTCCCCTGGCATTCAATCTAACAGTAGCAGATTCTCCGTTTAGCTTCTGCCTCGCCTGCCCCCGTCGCATGTGCCCCATCGCCGTGCCCCATTGTGCGATAACTAACAGATGTTGTGGAATTTCCATGGAATCGCCTGCCAGTGACAGCCTTACCTCCTTGTCTGGCGTACAGTCTGGCACTGGGGCTGAGCAGTGCATGCATGGGGCTGGCTGTGTCGGATTGTGTGCTTGCTTGCTTGTATTCACTATGTGAGAAGCAAGATATTTCGAGTAAGCTTACCCTCTCTCCCTCTCTTTGTGTGTGTGTGTGTGTGTGTGTGTGTGTGTGTGTGTGTGTGTGTGTGTGTGTGTGTGTGTGTGTGTGTGTGTGTGTGTGTGTGTGTGTGTGTGTGTGTGTGTGTGTGTGTGTGTGTGTGTGTGTGTGTGTGTGTGTGTGTGTGTGTGTGTGTGTGTGTGTGTGTGTGTGTGTGTGTGTGTGTGTGTTCAATGGCACTAGATATGACCTGATGTTGATTTACTTTACTTACCTTCAGCATCATGGTCTCTTCTAAAAAAAAGCCCTCTCCTGTAGCTTTTATGATAATGACATAAAACAATTATTTATATGTACATTTGTATTTTATTGATACACACTGTATTATAAGTAGGCCTACAGGTTCTTAAATGTTTCCTGTTTAATTTGCATTTCTAATATTTAGACATGTTAATTGGAATTCACACCAGTTAAAGATACTTGTGACATTTTGATAATCGCACTACATTGACTGTTATGTCGGACAAACACTTTTCTTTGATATCTTCCACCAAGTTTAGCGAGAAAAGAGTGGGCACACACGATAATTTAAACAGCGAGATTTATTCTCTCACTTTGCAGAGGGCACGGGAGTACTGTGCGTTTGGTATGTGAAGTTCGTAGCCTTCAATACGATCTCTATTTAATTTCTGTTGCAGTGACTCCCTCCATCTCTCAGAGCTGAGGATTGTGCTGCTGGTGGTCAACAATAAACAACATCCTGGGCAGAGAGGAGTTACTGTAAGTCCACAGTTGACGTTGGCCTTAATATTTCCATACATCATTTCAAAAATATTGTGATGCAAAGCTTTAGCCAGATACCACATTCGTTAACAATCCCAACATATAAATTCCTGCTATGTCAATTGATAAAAACACAGCATGAATAAGTTTTCACCAGTCGAACAAATCCCAGAGGATTTGATCAGCACTTACTCAGTGTGTGTGTGTGTGTGTGTGTGTGTGTGTGTGTGTGTGTGTGTGTGTGTGTGTGTGTGTGTGTGTGTGTGTGTGTGTGTGTGTGTGTGTGTGTGTGTGTGTGTGTGTGTGTGTGTGTGTGTGTGTGTGTGTGTGTGTGTGTGTGTGTGTGTATGTTTTGAAGTCAGACTAAGAACTTTCGTTTTAAACGTGCTGGATAATGAACAGATGCCGTTAAATTAGGAAAGAAATACAGACTCCTCCCAGCAGCGCCACTTTGGCCGGGCAAACTGGCACGAGGCAGCGGCGAGGCGCGCGGGTGTCCTCTCCAGAGCTCGTGCTGGTGCCGGGGAACATTAAGGAACTTGGCACGCACAGCTCTGCTCCGCTGCCAACTTCCGCCTCTGGATAGCGCGCACCTCTCGCCGGACGAGGGAATATTTTGATAGATGCCCTCTCCCACTGGCTCGAGCCTGCTCCTCCGCCTGCACTGACTCTAGAAACACACCAGTAAACTTGGGCTTTTTCTGATTTGCCTAAAAATGCATTTTAAAGAATAGACTACGCCTATAGCATTATCATACGCTATTTAACCTTGTTTTATGCAATACATCATGCAGAACTAAACTTTCTGCACATAACTTTTTATTCAATGTGTCAAGAATAGCCTAAATCGTTCCGGTAGTTGTATTATCCCAAAGTGAGTGAAGGCACAATTTAGTCAAATCACAATCACGTGTAAGGGAATGCATCAATGACCACGTAGCCTAGACTTGAGTTTATTTCACATCCTCTCGCATAATGAAACGCTCGAGTGAATGGTGCTCAGTGTTCAGTTTGAAACGAGAGAAAGGAATAGACTAGCCTAAAAAATAGCCTCGATGTTTTTAGTCACATATACTGTATAAGCAAACTCAAGTATTACTGAGATAAATGCATGGATTGAGCCTAGACTAATTCCTATTTCATCCACCTGAAAATCTCTTGCGTGTAAAGTAGCCTGCTTTTGGGATTAAGTAAAATTGTGTTTATTTTTATAGGCTGATGTCCGATAAGTAGTTATGTTCGTTTTTATATTTGTATTTAGTCTATTGATGTAAAAGCTTAAAATTGATGTAAAAGCTTTAGCTAAATGTTCAATTTGTTTGTCAAACTTTCAATTTAGATTGCTGTCCAAATGTCACACCAGTATTAGTTTAGCCTCTAATGCAAATGGCCAACAATAAACTGGGGCTACAAAATGAATTTTGTCCATATATATGTTGTTTTATTTATTATATTTTTTAACAAGGCTGTTCTCAATTTATACTTTCGGCTTTGCTGGCCTACATTGCTGCCGGTCATCATCACTCCACGGTCCAAGCCCAGCTCCCTTTCTTCTGTGAGCCGGAGTGTCCTCAGCTAATCGCACCCTGGACATTTTGAGGAACATATGGGTCCCGGGGCAGCGCTCCAAACCAAGCCGGGGTGGCATCGTCTCATGTACAATGGAGGGCAACTGCTGCCCCTTGCATTGTGCGCCTAGAAGACTTGCCTCCAAATCATACGTGTGTGTTCAAGAATAATACAAGTGAATGTAATTATTTTCTTTCTTCTTCACGATTATCATGGCATTGAATGAGCTTCATGAAGAGTTCAAGAGTTGCGACGAAAATATTAGACCGCGCGAGCTGCCTGACACGATCATATTGGGACTAAGGCCTGTTTGTCTCTTAAATGACATTTTATTTTCTCATTCCGATATTTACATTGCAGCACATGTCAGTGTGTTTTCAATTATAGTTGATAGTCAGGAAGTAATGCCCTCGGTGAATTTAGTCGATGTCTTATACGCTCCATGAAATCTTGAGGAATATTATCCATGAAATCCCTAGAGATATTATCTAGTGATGGAGACATGTGAATTTAAAAATATATCTATTTAGGAATATGAATGTTTTACTGTTGTTAATGTGCTTATACTATAAACTAAAATGTATAAATGTTTGAGTGTAGTCGTCAATATCAAAAGCATTCGACAGTGCGGGAGGCCATTCAACTAGTTTATAGTATATTTTGAAAAGCATGTTTGCACATTCATGGACACGTTCATTCAGTGCATTTTTACCCCAAATCCCCCAATTTTGCTCATAAGAATGCACCATATACATATTTTTAAAGTGTAAAATCAAATAAGGTTAGTGTAGAGATTCGTTAAAAACAAATCATTTCAGTTGAAACAATAATCATACTGTATTTTCAGACAAACAAAAAAAACGACGAAAAAAGTTTTGCATCAAGGGAATTACAATCACACAATACACTGTTGATTAAAGTAATAAAAACCTGTAACTGTGACCTAGAGAATTAGCTACGCCTGGCAAAATAAATTATAATATTCAAGCACAATGGAAATCTCTCTCTCAATTCAATTGAAGGGATTTATTGGCATGGCAAATATGTGTTAACATTGACAAAGCAAGTGAACTAGAGAATAAACAAAAGTGTAATAAACAATACAAATTAACAGTAAACATTACACTCACAAAAGTTCAAAAAGAATAAAGACATTTCAAATGTCACATTATCTGCAAATAGTTCAAGTACAAAAGGGAAAATATATAAACATAAATACGGGTTGTATTTACAAAGGTGTTTGCTCTTCACTGGTTGCCCTTTTCTTGTGGCAACAGGTCACAAATCTTGCTGCGGTGACCCAATAGATATGTGAGTTTATCATTATTGGGTTTGTTTTCGAATTCTTTGTGTATCTCTGTATTGAGGGAAATAAGTGTCTCTAATACGGTCATACATTTGGCAGGAGGTTAGGAAGTGCCGCTCAGTTTCCACCTTATTTTGTGGGCAGTGAGCACATAGCCTGTCTTCTCTTGAGAGCCAGGTCTGCCTACAGCGGCCTTTTTCAATAGCAAGGCTATGCGCACTGAGTCTGTACATAGTCAAAGCTTTCCTTAAGTTTGGGTCAGTCACAGTGGTCAGGTATTCTGCCACTGTGTACTATCTGTTTAGGCCCAAATGTCATTCTAGTTTGCTCAGTTTTTTTTGTTAATTCTTTCCAATATGTCAAATAATTATATTTGTGTTTTCTCATGATTGGGTCTAATTGTGTTGCTGTCCTAGGGCTCTGTGGGGTCTGTTTGTATTTGTGAACAGAGCCCCAGGACCAGCTTGCTTAGGGGGGAATCTTCTCCAGGTTCATCGCTCTGCATGTGATGGCTTTGTTATGGAAGGTTTGGGAATCTCATAAATCTTTATCCTAATAACTGACGAGAAAAACACATTGAATTGTATATGCAAGGCAAGCAAATTGTAGAATTGAATGTCTATTTTCTGGATTTGGATAATTAGCGGGTATCGGCCTAATTCTGCTCTGCATGCATTATGTGGTGTTTTACGTTGTACACGGAGGATATTTTTGCGGAATTCTCTCTCTCGCTCTGAATTCAATTCAATTCAACGGGCTTTAGTGGCATGTAAAACATATGTTAACATTGTCAAAGCAAGTGAAATAGATCATAAACAACAGTGAAATAAACAATATAAAATTAACAGTAAACATCGCACTCACAAAAGTTTATTTCTCTCTCTCTCTCTCTCAATGTCCATTGAGCCAATGAGCCTGAAGTCAAGGTTGCCATTCCAATATGGACTACATGGGCTGGATTTAAGGTCCTCTGCGGCCCGCAACATTTTAGCCTCTTTCCAATGCCGTGTTTTGATTACAAATTATATTTTTGCTAGTTAGGGATCCCTTATGTTTCGTGCTTTTTTTGGGGGCTACAATTATCGATGATTTAATGTCAGCGAATAGGGCTATGGTCTGTATTTCTTCCGCGTTTCTTCCGCGTTCTCATATACACCGCCCGTTTGTCTCTATCTCGTGCATTGTGATCCTTGTGTCCATTCAGTCAAGTTTACCTTTGATGTCAAGAATATTCTGGCATGCGCTCAAAGGGAGTAGGAGCACGGTTGCTTGTATGTACATTCGAAAAAGTAGCCAGGAAAAAAACACAAACTCATGATCTAGATCCGGGATGAGCAACCATTGATCATCAGACCGCAAAACTGCAAACATTTGTCATCACTCCATGGAAGAATATGTAGAATTGCAGCTAACTTGCTTTAAAACAGCAAAATTCTTTCTACCCGCCTGGCAAAATGTGTCAAATTGCAGGAAATTAACTCTAAAACGTCAAGTGTATAGGGGGGGGGGCGCTAAAATGTATTGCTCGCAAAGGTGGGATGGCCCCCAAAAGAATTGGACCGGCTCTGACTGCATCTGGGTATGGATGTGGGTACGCAGACCCGCGAGCCACTGCAGACCCTCATGACGAGTTCCGATGTTTTGTGGCCCCACCAAAAAAAAAAGTTGCACACCCCTGATCTAGAAGTTAGTTGTCATAGCAGGCCCTCTCTTCAAAGGAATTCGTTTGGCTTTATAACGGCTCCCATATCATTTGAACATCCTAGAAATCCCCGAAAGCTTCAGACCGACCCTTTGGTAACTGTTAGGGATTTTGGCTCGCCTGCAGAACCGGGGGCCTTTTCCCAATCTGTCCAGATCCTGCTGTTCAACTCATTAGAGTCCATCGCAGGGCTTCTTTGTTGACACGTTTTGTCTTTGTAATATGTTCGTTGTGTTCCGGAAAGATGGTGTTGGCCTGTTGATTAGATCCTAGAATTCCCGTTTGTGCCTCTATGCCGAATCATTAGAAATGTTTTATCATCTCCCACAAGTGGAAGTCTTTCGAACTCATTCTACAACACTTTTTTTTCCCGCGGGCTCAATTGAAGAATGTGATTTACTGCAACATGTTGACATAGCTTATGCATCTGCTATATTAAACCTGTTAGAGTCACGTGTCAAGTGATGCTACTTCTATAGCCTTAACGCACTTCCCGAAAGCAGAGCGACATGGGGATGTTTGATGTTTCCAGGCCACACTCAATCATCATGTCATAGAGCATTTCCAATGATAAGAATCATCATAGGAATAATATAATATAGCCCTTACATAGTTGATGATTACACTGATAACTTAACCAGCGAGCCAGCCGATACTTTATTTTTTTTTAACATTAAGTAATGGTTCTGGATTTCAACGAGAAAGGACGTTTACCGAGTAACAACTTGGATATAGGTTTAAAATGAAATGATGTAGCACAATTGAATGTATTATCATTTTATTTTACCACACACACACACACATTGTTTAAATACAAAGTTTTCACTTTCGCTTTCAATGAAAAATGCAACACATGTTGACGACTCGGGGGACCCTTAGTGGAAATATCTGCATTGATTTAGTTAGTATAGACAAGATTATGCATGGAATAATACTGTTTGTAAATAATAATAACAATAATCATCCTGTCATTTCAGTGCAATATGTCGACCTTCTGATATAACTTCGACTATTTCGAAATTGAGTGCTAAATCCTGGCCCTTGCACTTTTAGAAATAGGCCTATTCAACAAGTCAATGTGTTCGATTGATTAGAAAGTTACTTGACTTGCCGTATTTATTCCTGTGGCATGACATGAAATATTGTGTTCATTTTATTGTCGGCCTATCCGATTCTTCGTTCCGTCACTGACAGGATTGTAGATGTACAAAAGCCAAGGCTATTGGCTTACATGAAACCCTTTTCAATTGCATTTGAATGACATCTAAAACACGAAAGGTTGCCTAATCTAATGAACGTAAACACTATCGAATCGTTCACATTAAAATGACTTGACCAGCCGGAGCTGGTAGCCCATATCTGCTACTTTAGAATCACTCATTTTAAATGTTGGCTTTAGCCTTATAGGCCTAATCTGCCAAATATTCTTTGCTTTTCCTTATCTATTGGTGATATTCTAGGGGTCGAACATGGTATTCTCTGTGTCATTATGGTGAGGACATAACGTTTCCACTTGAATCTATGTCCCTCAATAAAAATAAAAAATAGACGTCAAGCAATTCCTCCCGTGTGTGTTATGGTAAATCACAACAGGGGCCGAGAAGCAATGAAATGATATTGTTGAGAAGTGTTCAATTAATTTCATGTAATTTAATTTAATGTACACTATTTTAGATATAGCCTGTAATTGGTCCTTGTATACTTGTTTGGCGTAGGCTATTTCTTGCATAGAGGTAAAATATGTTTAATTTTCCGACATAGCTGTTGCCATTTGTCGACATTTGAAAATATATATCTTCCGATCTCTTCGACATGCTTGCTTTTAAGTGCACTGCTTCGCCTCTTAATTTAATCCTCTATTTCAAAATTAGTTACAGCATCATCGGTTGTTACAATGTTATAAACGTGACTATGCGGTTGCATTTTAACTCTGTTTAACTAGCTAGTTCAATAATAACCCATACGTCAATCACCGTCAAATCTGTACACATTCCATTTCAAATGCAACATGTTCACAGCATCCCACCGTCACAGAATAGATACAAAATAAATACAATTATATAAAAGGACATAGAAAAACAATAAATAAAACGTTTTTTCCACAATGATCCGTGTCTGGTGTCATAGTCCTTTGGGACTAAGGTTTAGGGGAGGGGGTGTGACCGTGCACGCGCCTTGCCAAAGGTGGGCAACTAATTGATTGTTGATTGCAAGAAGACTCCCACGCATGGCAATATTACGGCTGTTTCAGTTGTGGAAAAACGCATTGAGTTCATCGTACACCGGGACGGGGGCCCTTTCGTGGTGCAGGTGCATGTCGTGGTAAGGCGATACGTTTTCGGATTGGATGCTGCTCCGCACCCCTGAAGAACCGTATATGTGGCCAGCAGTGGGGCGAGAGCCGGCCAGGCCGGAGTAATGCATAGAGTAATGATAGCCTTTCTCGGCTACCTCGGGGGACGTAGTGCCCTGGTGCTTCAGAGAAAAGTTGCCATTGATGCACACGGGAGGGGAGATGGGCCCCTCATACTCTGGGCTGTTGTATTCTGGAGATCCACTGCCACCGTACAGCGAATCGTAGGCTGAGCAGTACCCGTGTGTCCGTAAGGGATGCGAGTTGGAACCAGACTGGTACTGAGGGCTGGAGAGGCGGGAGCACTGGTAGGGGTAAGGATGCATGGAGAAGGAGTTGGAGCCGGGATAGCGTCCCCCTTCCGGACACTGCTCCGTTAGGAAGTTTCGGGAGTTGAGTTGCAGACAACCCGCAACCAGGTTGGTCGTGGGTTGGGACAATCCTTTACACAGCGTCTGCACGTAGGACACAAGATCAGGCTTCTTCCCGGAGCGCAGGATCTCAGAGAGGGCCCAGATATAGTTCTTGGCCAAACGGAGAGTCTCAATTTTGGAGAGCTTCTGCGTTTTTGAGTAACAGGGCACGACTTTACGCAGATTGTCGAGCGCAGAGTTCAGGTCGTGCATGCGCGTCCTCTCCCGTGAGTTTGCCTTTTGACGACGCAACTTGGATCGCTCGATACGCGCAGGTGTCATTTTACGCTTCTTAGGGCCCCGTTTTTTGGGCCCGTCCCCCTCTGCACCGTCCTCTCCTTCGTCCTCATCCGCCTCGTCGTCGTCCTCGTCTTCACCGCCGATCTCAGAATGTGCCCGGCTGCTTCTCAGGTCCGGGGCATCCATGTCGTCATCGCCCACGCGGCACTGATCCTCATCATCCTTGGTCTTCGAGTCCTCGCTCTCGCTGTCCTCTGCCCAGGCCGAATACTTATGCATGTCGGGAAGCAGCGACGGGTCACTGAACAGCCTAGTCAACATTGCGGCACTGAAAGAGATAAAGAAAGTTGTCTGAGGAGTGAGGACATTTCAAATCAGAAAAGGGCTGAAGGAAAAAACACGAACGTAATGAAATGCATTCAACAACAATGGGATAATTCTCAATCAAGTTTGGATTAATATCTCTTCATGATAAAGGCAGAGGACATGAATAGCCTAATAAGACTGAAATTAGACGTGTTTGGGAGGAACTAAAACAGCATGCCATCAGAAACATTTCAGTGAACACCCGGGTCTATCGCCCAACCGGTCCCCTATTTAATTCCCTGCTGTTGTCCATGTGCCCCCCCCTCCTGCCCTCGCGCAGCGGGTCTCAACAGCACAGGCCACATTACAGATCCCGTGGGGCGCACTGTGAAGCAACGTGCCCCTACTTTCACTCCCCCCGACGCTCACATACTTCTGGCTACATTCCAGCACTATTCCACCGCACCACCCACCTCCACAAAAAAAGCACGGCAAGAGGACAGGCATATTTATACTCTGATTTTAGTTTCTCTACCTTGGTGTTGCTCATCGTGTCAGAAGGTGATCACAAAATATTGTGTGTGGATATCGGAAGTTATTTTAATGAATAGGCTATCCTATTTTTGGTCACATTTGACATTGAGCTGACTTCTACCACACCTGCAGAGCCACTGTTGTTTTATCACGCTCAGCCTTATAGCCTATCAGGTACTATAGAATCACATGGGTTAATATTATCCACAAAGATCCATTTTGATAGCCAATAAATAATTATAATTATAATAATGATAGTAATAAAAAAGAATGTACATTGTTATTATGGCACTCAACAAAGATTAAAATTGTAAATATCTTACCCAAACACCAATTAGAATATCATCCAAATATTATAATCCTAAAATACGAAGTTGATTGAGCCAGGCCTTTTTGAAAATAGCATCAATTATCCGAAAAGGAGAAACGAGATGGTATTTGAATGTAAATAGCCAGTGCAAAGATATGATAATGGACAATTTAAACCATCTCAAATCAGTAACATATTGTCACCCTAAATCACTGTAAATCTCTTGTATCTCTGGTAGGCTGGAGAACTGTGGTTGGGCTACGTGATGTGTGTGGACCCAAAGTCAACCAGGAGGAATACGGTGCTAATTATCTCGAGGGTGTGCCAGAGGCAAAATCTCGTTTGGAAATTTCAGGCTCAGGAGATTTGCTCAATTAAAAAAAAAAAAAACGTTTAATTAACAGACCATGTAGACTACCTTACAAGAAAAATATTTCACACATAATTCAGTATGCACGACTGAGCGATTCCAAACCCCTTTTAGTTGGAGAGGTTTGCGTTTACAGACGGAAATTGTTTTGTATCCTTTTAGCAGTCATTAAAAAACATATAAAAAATGCATTTCAGAAAACAGATTTAAAAATAGTTTTTTAATTGTAACAATAAGCTCCTCTTGCATGGCCGGTGCTTGCGTGATGTAGGGAAGCCATCGATGTATTTGTAATGTTGAAAGAATAATTGTGGATGATAAAATTACACAAACACAAATAAATAATGTCCGCATTAGCCTACTGTACAATCGCTTTCAATAACGCCCCACCCACCCTTTCCTTTTCTCCAAGATGAACACTCAGATAAAATCATCGATAAATCTTCTATCTAAGCCATGAGACGCAGAAATAATTAGCTGACAGTGAAGAAGAATGCTGCCTCCCCTCTCTCTCCCTCTGTATCTCTCTTTCTATTAATCTATCTGTTTCTCATGTTTCCATGTATTTTTCACTAATCAAATGAATGCCTTATACTGTCTGACTATTGAAATTAATTAAATTCCGGAGGAAGGTTGTCTATTTTTTTTTTCGATTGTCCACAGAGATAGGCTGTAGACTAGAGCTTGTCTTTGTGGATAGCTGTTTTCTGGACAAAATAAGCAATAGATATTATATTGCACTCCTAGCCTATAATTAACACACAGAATGGAGGTCCGCGCTGTTAAAAGTTGAAGGACAAATGGAGCATAACATCGTGCCAAACGAAGAACCATAGCTACACCATAATCCAAATGTTCAAAAATGGCATTTAGCTGAGTGAACTCAAAACAGACGTTTACAAGGAGGCACAAACATCCATCAAAAACTGGTCACGAATTATCCTTGCATTATTAATCTCGATTTATTAAATTAATTACTTTCCATATTGGGAAGGTCACTCGTCGATTTGTTTACACTCCAACTTACCTCCGCGAGAGCTCTTGAAGGGGTGGAAAGCGCGTGAGTTCAGACCATCTTCTGGGACCGCGAGCAAACGCTCCTATAGGTGCGGCAGGGTGCTCAGTGTGCTATCCGCGCGCGCGCTCTGAGACAGTGTGGGCATCGCTACTAGGCAGGGTTACATACCAGCTATGATGCCAGGCCATATGGTTGGCACGTCACTGGCAAGAGCCATCACATGAGAGCCGGTGATTGACATGCGCCCGCATTCGGAGAGATTGTCTTCCCGAGGGAAGAGGGCCCCGCCATCTGTCACTGCGCTCGCGCTCACACAGCCAGAAAAAGAGAGAAACTGAGACGAGGCAAAACGAGTGAAAGAGAGGGAACAGAAAAATGGGCGAACAAAAATGTTTGTTGTAGACAACGGATATTATTGGTGTATTTGCCTTTATTATTTTTTTTACATTTAACCTAAGGGTTAAGTTAAACGATAGCATGCATAAAACAACGGTGATCAAGGAGAGGGGGTTGGGGTGCATTTGCAGACCTGGGAACAGAAGGCGATATTGTTTATCTATTTATGTACCTAATTGAATAGCATTATAGTGATCTATTCAGGGGGAAAACTATCAAAACAAATAGCATTGCGTGCAGACTCTACGGGCAGAACGATCAATGACACTCACTCTCAATAAACACGGATAGACAGATACATTTCGGCTATTGAGACCCTATTGATTGTTTGTTGTTTACAGGTGCTCCTGAGATGAGATTAGACGTGGGCACAGGTAGGAGGGATGACGAGATTGCTTGAGCGCTGGTGTTTTCAGAGTGAGACGCTGAGGGGTGCCTGCGGGGCGAGCAAGCGCCAGTCCTCCTGCACAGCAACAACGATAGGGCCCAGGTGTGCAACCCCACCAGGGACGGGATAAGGGCGGGGGTCCGTGAGGGAGGGGTTCGGGGGTGGTTGGAGCTGGCATCTGTGCGGTTGCCCAGAGTGGGAGGAGCGTTGGCACACTAACCAAATCAATGGCGTTATAAAGAAGAGTGCTGCAAGCCTGCGAATTCCTGCTTTCCTCTTCCCCACTTCCTGTGTCATCGGTATCCCTGAGTTATCTCTATTCCAAGTTCCAACTCCAATATCTCACCATTAGGCAGGCATTAGTGAAGTTAATCTGGAAAACGAGCTCTGTGACCACCAGGTCCAAGTTGGCATGCATGTGTCTGTCCTTTGGCACAGCAATGACAGACAATTGAGAGGCAGGCAAAGGGACATTTTGAAGCAGGGAAATAGCACTGTGGGTTCATGTCCTTGGGCCAGGTTCTCCTCCAATTCCCCAGAGATCCCAGTCAGACAGTCACCAGGGGAGGGTCACCTGCGGGGTCAGCAGTAGTGTGGCAACAGCTGTGGCTATGGGGGTCATGATTCTGCACATTCAGTAATGTGTCCCATCCAGTCCCCGACGGGCTGAGAGAGAGGATGGCATCCTGGCACCCCTCCAAATGTGGGGGATGGAAGGCATCACGTCAGGCCCTGCTGCCAGCCAAATCGGTGCCCTACCTCAGCAGTACTGGGCACTGGGGAGGTGGGAATGGAGGACGCTGGGCACGGGTTGCCTTACCCGTGCTTTTCAACAAGTCCCAATCATCCTTCAAATCACCTTGCCAAAATAAATGGCAAATGTCAACAGCATCGTTTTAGCCAATGACAGGCTAAAGGAGACAACAAACATGGCGGCTGTAAACTGGAATTAGAATACTGAGAAGAGTTTATGCAAAATAATGCGCTTGTGTGTGTGAGTATGGATTTTTCCAGATCAAATCACATACAGTGCAACAACATCTAACATGTAATCTAACAATTTCACACACAACTCTAAGTAAAGAAATGGAGTAAGAATATCTACATCTACATTTTTTTACCTTTATTTAACTAGGCAAGTCAGTTAAGAACAAATTCTTATTTTCAGTGACAGCCTAGGAACAGTGAGGGAGATATAAGACTCCAGCTTCAGCGATTTTTGCAATTCGTTCCAGTCATTGGCAGCAGAAAACTGGAAGGAAAGGCAGCCAAAGGGAGTGTTGGCTTTGGGGGTGACCAGTGAAATATACTTGCTGGAGCACGTGCTACGGGTTATGGGTGGGTGTTGCTATGGTGACCAGTGAGTATATACAGTGGGGCAAAAAAGTATTTAGTCAGCCACCAATTGTGCAAGTTTTCCCACTTAAAAAGATGAGAGAGGCCTGTAATTTTCATCATAGGTACACTTCAACTATGACAGACAAAATGAGGAAAAAAATCCAGAAAATCACATTGTTGGATTTTTAATTAATTTATTTGCAAATTATCGTGGAAAATAAGTATTTGGTCATCTACAAACAAGCAAGATTTCTGGCTCTCACAGACCTGTAAGTTCTTTCTTTAAGAGGCTCCTCTCTCCTCCACTCGTTACCTGTATTAATGGCACCTGTTTGAACGTGTTATCAGTATAAAAGACACCTGTCCACAACCTCAAACAGTCACACTCCAAACTCCACTATGGCCAAGACCAAAGAGCTGTCAAAGGACACCAGAAACAAGATTGTAGACCTGCACCAGGCTGGGAAGACTGAATCTGCAATAGGTAAGCAGCTTGGTTTGAAGAAATCAACTGTGGGAGCAATTATTAGGAAATGGAAGACATACAAGACCACTGATAATCTCCCTCGATCTGGGGCTCCACGCAAGTTCTCACCCCATGGGGTCAAAATGATCACAAGAACGGTGAGCAAAAATCCCAGAACCACATGGGGGGACCTAGTGAATGACCTGCAGAGAGCTGGGACCAAAGTAACAAAGCCTACCATCAGCAAGGGCATTGAAGATAAAACGTGGCTGGGTCTTTCAGCATGACAATGATCCCAAACACACCGCCCGGGCAACGAAGGAGTGGCTTCGTAAGAAGCATTTCAAGGTCCTGGAGTAGCCTAGCCAGTCTCCAGATCTCAAAATTACTGGCCTCTATCATCTTTTTAAGTGGGAGAACTTGCAAAATTGGTGGCTGACTAAATACTTCTTTGCCAAACTGTACATGTGAGATGAGTAATGCAAGATATGTAAACATTATTAAAGTGGCATTATTAAAGTGACTTGTGATCTATTTATTAAAGTGGCCAATGATTTCAAGTCTGTATGTAGGCAGCAGCCTCTCTGTGTTAGTGATGGCTGTTTAACAGTCGATGGCCTTGAGATAGAAGCTGTTTTTCAGTCTCTCGGTCCCAGCTTTGATGCACCTGTGCTGACCTCGCCTTCTGGATGGTAGCAGAGTGAACAGGCAGTGGCTTGGGTGGTTGTTGTCCTTGATGATCTTTTTGGCCTTCCTGTGACAATGGGTGCTGTTGGTGTCCTGGAAGGCAGGTAGTTTGCCCCCGGTGATGGGTTGTGTAGACCGCACCACCCTCTGGAGAGCCTTGCGGTTGTGGGCGGTGCATTTTCTGTACCAGGCGGCGATACAGCCCGAGAGGATGCATCTGTAAAAGTTTTAGGTGACAAGCCAAATTTCTTCAGCCTCCTGAGGTTGAAGAGGCGCTGTTGGTGTGGGTGGACCATTTCAGTTTGTATGTGATGTGTACGCCGAGGAACACCTTGAGTGAGAAGTTGTTTTCCTGACACCACACTCCGAGTGCCCTCACCTCCTCCCTGTAGGCTGTCTCGTTGTTGTTGGTAATCAAGTCTATTACTGTTGTGTCATCTGCAAACTTGATGATTGAGTTGGAGGCATGCATGGCCACGCAGTCGTGGGTGAACAGGGTGTACGGGAGGGGGCTGAGAACGCACCCTTGTGGGGCCCCAGTGTTGAGGATCAGCAAAGTGGAGATGTTGTTTCCTACCTTCACCACCTGGGGGCACATGTACATCAACACTGTGACTCTCATTGGCTGCAGTGGATTGGTTGGTCAGATTGTCTATCACAAGGGTGCCTCACCCCTGTACCTGTCACCACCCAGTGTCCCACACTACCACTATTCTGACCAGATTACATGTATTTACACACACACACACACACACACACACACACACACACACACACACACACACACACACACACACACACACACACACACACACACACACACACACACACACACACACACACACACACACACACACACACACACACACACACACCCTCCCCCACCAGACTCCCAGACCCCATCTGCACTCTCCTCTCTCCAGCCTCCTAATTGCATATGCACAAATGCAAATGCCTATTAATTAATTACTTGACTAATTAGTGCAGTGGTATTAGAGAGCGATAAATCAAGTGGAGATGGGGCCGAGGATGAAGGGGCAGGAGGAGGTCTGTGTGCAGCCAGCATCCACAATGAACACACACCAGGGGGAGTGCTGCTACTGCTCATCTGTGTGTGTATGTGTGTGTGTTTCTATGTGGCCATAAGAGTGTGTTTGCACTGGAGCTTCCTGAAAATCATTACAAGATTGAAGAAGTGAAGAGAAAAGAGCGAGTTCATGAATACAGTCAGTTTGTGGTTCAGCTCATGTATCAGGTTTGACGCTAATGGTAATGAAGCCTAGTTGAGAGGCAAACAGCAGCCCTGGCAGCTCTGTCTGTGTTTGTGTGTTTGTAGGTCTGCCAGGACACATCATAGGTGCCCATAGAGATCTCCGGTCTGAAATATTCATCCCTGTGCGCTCTACGCTCACCAAGACAGTGTGGTCCCTAATTGCAGCATCAGACAGCTCCACCTCTCTGTCTCTGTGCTGCCTGGCTCTGGCTGCCGTGGATACCAGCCACATTGGTCTGTGTGTGGGTCCATGTGTGTGTGTGTTTGTATGGAGGTGGAGAAAGGTACTCACACTACTTTGTGCATTGCTTACGTGTCTCCCAATCTGTCTGTTTATCTGTCTGTCTGTTTGTCTGTCTAGTTAGACTGCCTGACTAACTGGGTGTCTGTGTGTGTGTGTGTGTGTCTCTGTGTGTGTGTGTGTGGCTACAGGGTGTGCGTGGCTCAGGGATTCTTCATCAGTTCCCATGCCAGACCATGCCCGGCCAAGCTGAACCATCTTGTGGGATTTCTGCCTTTTAATTATAGTAACGATAGAGGATTAATTGTGGCAGTGGAAACAAGGGCCCATATATTATTGATGATATGAGTGAGGTGCTTGGGGGTGTAGAGGGAGGGAGGGAGGGAGGGAGAGAGAGAGGGGATATTTCAAGAGAAAGAAGGAAAGAGAGAAAAAGAGAAGAAGAGAGAGAATGAGAGAAGGGGGAGAGACAGAGGGAGAGATAGAGAGGGAGAGAGTGGTAGGTAGAGAGAAAGAGAGAGAGAGAAAAAGAGGAGAGAGAGAAAGAGAGAAGTGGAAAGAGAGAAGGACAGAAAGAGGGTGATAAAGAGGGAGCGAGAGAGGTAGAGAGAAAGAGAGAGAGAGAAGGGTAGAGAGAAAGAGAGAGAGAGAGGCTTAAATAAGTCACTGCCCTAGTCATAGCTACCTCCTCTCCTGTCATAATGTCCTTCATCTGCGACAGTACCATGTTTAGATGTCAGTGTCAGGGGTTTATTCACATGATAAAATATGAGGCAAGATCGACATCTATAGGATATTAAGTGACACTGCATCCCGGCATGCTTTCTGTTCGCTTCCTTGCTGCATCTCCTTTTCTACCAGTAGATGGTGGACTTTGGACACAAAGAGTTCCTACCGTGGATCTTTTCATCACTTCTTCCCCCTGCCTCTTCTGTAATCCACCTCTCACAGTGGACCTGGTCCATGTCAACATGTGCTTTGTGATTATCTCTTTTTCCCTACTCTGTTCCTCTCTCTCTCCCTTTTTCTCCGTCTCCCAGGGATTATCCCATCATTTGGTGAGTGTGCCTGTTGTCCTAACACATTCCAGATGGATGTAGGTCCAGGCCAGAGCCAGAGTACTCACTTTCTCAGTATGCTCAGTGTCTGGCATTGTCATCATCATAGTCCTTATGGTACAATAATCTCTCTCTCTCTCTCTCTCTCTCTCTCTCTCTCTCTCTCTCTCTCTCTCTCTCTCTCTCTCTCTCTCTCTCTCTCTCTCTCTCTCTCTCTCTCTCTCTCTCTCTCTCTCTCTCTCTCTCTCTCTCTCTCTCTCTCCTGTCTGTCTCTCTCTCCCTCTGTCTCTCTCCCTCTTTCTCTCGCTCTGTCTCTCTCGCTCCCTCTCTCTCCCGCTCCCTCTCTCTCCTCTCTCGCTCACTCTCGCTCACTCTCCCTCTCTCTCCCCTCTCTCTCTCTCTCTCTCTCTCTCTCTCTCTCTCTCTCTCTCTCTCTCTCTCTCTCTCTCTCTCTCTCTCTCTCTCTCTCTCTCTGTCTTTCTTTCCCTCTGTCTTCTCCCCTCTGTCTCTCTCGCTCTGTCTCTCTCGCTCCCTCTCTCTCCCGCTCCCTCTCTCTCCCTCTCCCTCTCGCTCTCTCTCCCTCTCTGTCTCTCTCTCTGTCTCTCTCTCTCTCTCTTGCTCTCTCCCTCTTTCTCTCCCTCTGTCTCTTGCTCTGTTTCTCTCTCTCTCTCTGTCTCTCTCTCTCGCTCTGTCTTTCTCTCTCTCTCCCTCTGTCTCTCTCCCTCTTTCTCTCACTCTGTCTCTCTCACCCTCTCTCTCCCTCTCGCTCTCTCTCTCGCTTGTCTCTCTCTCTCTCTCTCTCTCTCTCTGTCTATATCGCTCTCTCACTCTCTCTCTCTCTCCCTCTTTCTCTCCCTCTGTCTCTCGCTCTGTTTCTCACTCTCTCTCTCTCTGTCTCTCTCTCTCTCGCTCTGTCTTTCTCTCTCTCCCTCTGTCTCTCTTCCTCTTTCTCTCGCTCTGTCTCTCTCTCTCTCCCTCTCTCTCTCTCGCTTGTCTCTCTCTCTCTCTCTCTCTCTCTCTCTCTCTCTCTCTCTCTCTCTCTCTCTCTCACGCTCTCTCTCTCAACCTCTCTTTCTGTGCGTGTGTTTCTACTTGCACGCATGACCGTATGCATATTCATCTGGTTCCCACAGTGCCATCCCATACCCTATAACCACTACATGACCAGAATCATTGTATGATGTGAACACATAGTTAGTATTTGCCAGCTGTGATGTGTCAGCGAGGTAACGCAGGTGGAGAGCAGAGGGATGAGTGAAGTGAGGACTGATAAACACTCTCTTTCTGTGTGACCTGCTATGAATTACGAGAACACCTGCTGTCCTGGGACAAAGCCTCTCTGTGATCCTTATAAATGAATGACTTCACATTTTACGTTGCTTTTGACGTCCAAACCCCAGATGCTTCAGCTTATTACCAACAGAACACTTGGCTGGCGCTCATGAGGAATTAGGGTGGGGCAGGATTGGACCCGACTGAGGGGGGTGTGGATTATAGTTTCAATGGTCCATTACCTTTTTCCTATTTTGTTGCATTACAACCTGTAGTTTAAATGGATTTTTATTTGGAGTTTACAAAATAGTCCAAATTGGTGAAGTGAAATGAAAAAAAAACTTGTTTCAGAAAATCTATATATATTTTTTAAATATGGAAAAGTGGTGCTTAAACTCAACAATAAAAAAAAGTAATCTCACTGTCAACTGCGTTTATTTTCAGCAAACTTAACATATGTAAATATTTGTATGAACATAACAAGATTCAACAACTGAGACATAAACTGAACAAGTTCCACAGACATGTGACTAACAGAAATGGAATACTGTGTCCCTGAACAAAGGGGGGGGGGGTCAAAATCAAATCAAAAGTAACAGTCAGCATCTGGTGTGGCCACCAGCTGCATTAAGTACTGCAGTGCATCTCCTCCTCATGGACTGCACCAGCTTTGCCAGTTCTTGCTGTGAGATGTTACCCCACTCTTCCACCAAGGCACCTGCACGGACATTTCTGGGGGGAATGGCCCTAGCCCTCATCCTCAGATCCAACAGGTCCCAGACATGCTCAATGGGATTTTGAGATCTGGGCTCATCGCTGGCCATGGCAGAACACCGACATTCCTGTCTTTCAGGAAATCACGCACAGAACGAGCAGTATGGCTGGTGGCATTGTCATGCTAGAGGGTCATGTCGGGATGAGCCTGCAGGAAGGGTACCACATGAGGGAGGATGATGTCTTCCCTGTAACGCACAGTGTTAAAATTGCCTGCAATGACAACAAGCTCAGTCCAATGATGATGTGACACACCGTCCCAGACCATGTCGGACCCTCCACTTCCAAATCAATCCCGCTCCAGAGTACAGTCCTCGGTGTAACGCTCATTCCTCCGACGATAAATGCGAATCTGACCATCACCCCTGGTGAGACAAAACCCCGATTTGTCAGAGAGGAGCACTTTTTGCCAGTCCTGTCTGGTCCAGCGACGGTGGGTTTGTGCCCATAGGCGAAGTTGTTGCCAGTGATGTCTGGTGAGGACCTGCCTTACAACATGCCTACAAGCCCTCAGTCCAGCCTTTCTCAGCCTATTGCGGACAGTCTGAGCGCTGATGGAGGGATTGTGTGTTCCTGGTGTAACTTGGTCGGTCAGTTGTTTTTGCCATCTTGTACCTGTCCCGCAGGTGTGATTTTCGGATGAACCGATCCTGTGCAGGTGTTGTTACACATGTCTGCCACTGCGAGGATGATCAGCTGTTCTGTCTCCCTGTATTGCTGTCTTATGAGTCTCACAGTACGGACATTGCAATTTATTGCCCTGGCCAAATCTGCAGTCCTCATGCCTCCTTGCAGCATGCCTAAGCCACATTCACGCAGATGAGCAGGGACTGTGGGCATCTTTTTTTGCGTGTGTTTTTAGAGTCAGTAGAAATGCCTCTTTAGTGTCCTAAGTTTTCATAACTGTGACCTTAATTGCCTACCGTCAGTAAGCTGTTAGTGTGACTGTGACCTTAAGGACCGTTCCACAGGTGTATGTTCATTCATTGTTTATGGGTCATTGAACATGCATGGGAAGCAGTGTTAAAACCCTTTACAAATTAAGCTCTGTGAAGTTATTTGGATGGATTATTTTTATAGATTATCTTTGAAAGACAGGGTCCTGAAAAAGGGACGTTTCTTGTTTTGCTGAGTTTATGTGTTCACCCTCTTTGCTATGAAACCCCTACTAAGATCTGTTGCAACCAATTACCTTCAGAAGTCACATAATTAGTTAAATCAAGTCCACCTGTGTGCAATCTAAGTGTCACATGATGTGTCATATGATTTCAGTATGTATACACCTGTTCTGAAAGGCCCCAGAGTCTGCAACAATAAGCAAGGGGCACCACCAAGCAAGTGGCACCATGAAGACCAAGGAGCTCTAAAACAGGTCAAGGACAAAGTCGTGGAGATCAGGGTTGGGTTATACATTTATTTTCAAAACTTTGAACATCCCACGGAGCACCATTAAATCCATTATTAAAAAATGGAACGAATATAGCACCACAGCAGACCTGCCAAGAGAGGGCTGCCCACCAAAACTCACAGACCATGCAAGGAGGGCATTAATCAGAGAGGCAACAAAGAGACAAAAGATAACCCTGAAGGAGCTGCATAGATGGGAGTATCTGTCCATACACTCCACAGAGCTGGGATTTACGGAAGAGTGGCCAGAAAAAGCCATTGCTTAAAGAAAATAAATAAGCAAACACGTTTGGTGTTCACTAAAAGTCATGTGGGAGACTTCCCAAACATATGGAAGAAGGTACACTGGTCAGATGAGACTAAAAGTGAGCTTTTTGGCCATCAAGGAAAACGCTATGTCTGGTGCAAACCCAACACCTCTCATCACCCCGAGAGCACCATCCCCACAGTGAAGCATGGTGGTGGAAGCATCATGCTGTGGGGATGTTTTGTATCGGCAGGGACTGGGAAGCTGGTCAGAATTGAAGGAATGATGGATGGCGCTAAATACAGGGAAATGCTTGAGGGAAACCTGTTTCAGTCTTCCAGAGATTTGAGACTGGGATGGCGGTTCACCTTCCAGCAGGACAATGACCCTAAGCATACTGCTAAAGCAACACTCGAATGGTTTAAGGGGAAACATTTAAATGTCTTGGATTGGCCTAGTCAAAGCCCAGACCTCAATCCAATTGAGCATCTGTGGTATGACTTAAAGATTGATGTACACCAGCCGAATCCATCCAACTTGAAGGAGCTGGAGCAGTTTTGCCTTGAAGAATGGACAAAAATCCCTGTGGCTAGATGTGGCAAGCTTATAGAGACATATATCCCAAGAGACATGCAGCTGTAATTGCTGCAAAAGGTGGCTCTACAAAGTATTGACTTTTGGGGGGTTGAATAGTAATGCACGCTCAAATTTTCAGTTTTTTTGGTCTTATTTTTTGTTTGTTTCACAATAAAAAAATATTTAGCATCTTCAAAGTCGTAGGCATGTTGTGTAAATCAAATGATACAACCCCCCCCCCCAAAAAAAAATCAATTTTAATTCCAGGTTGTAAGGCATCAAAATCGGAAAAATGTCAAGGAGAGTGAATACTTTCGCACGCCACTGTATGTCATTCTATGGGACCAGCTTTCAAACCTCCACTATGCTTAGTCTGAGCTCATTGAGCCAGAGCAGAGCTGAGCCCGGGCTGAACTTGCCTCTGGGGGGCTGTAATAACTTTGGGGAGAAGCCCTGTCAACCCCTGCCCTTTTGGCTGTCACATGGACAGAGATGCCCCATTTAGGAGAGGTTAGAGTTACATACTCCAGTCTGTCATAGGAGATGCAGTCTTCTCTCTCTCTCTCTGTGTTTATGTGTGTGCCCTGCAGCTGCCAGAGTCAATTCCAGGAGTTTTATGGCGTGTTTCTGTTGATGTATTCTCTTTCCAGGATGTCTGGCTCTAATTCTTCCAAGATCCCCAGGCTCTTTCACTCTTACATTGACACAGGAGGTAGATGTGTGCAGAGAAGGCGATGAAGCCAAACCCTCTAAAGCCATGCTTCTCAACTTGTTTCGCCTCGGGACCCAAATGGAATCAGGTTCTCAGTTGGACCCAATATTCGCTTCACGGAAAATAATCATCAAAATACAACCTGGAAAATGATTTGTAATGCTATATTGATAGTAATGTAGCAATTATATGTCATGGGAATAACGTTCCCTCTTTCATTGCCAATAATACAAGTTTGCTGATATTCTTGATGAAGAATGTTGATCAACTCAGGGCCGGAGTAATGCAGGGGCTCACCGGGGCCGAAGCCCCTGGGCCAAGGCCTGTGAAGCAGCAACAACTAAACTTCAACCATTGAAGAGAAGTGGGACAACATTCCAAAGGCCACAATCAACAGCCTGATAAACTCTGTGGAAAGGAGATGCATGAGGCAAATGGTGGTCACACCCACATGCTGTCTGGTTTTCTGTTCCACGCCGCCACCTTTCTTTCAAGGTGTCTGTGACCAACAGATGCATATCTGTATTTCCAGTCATATGAAATCCATAGATTAGGGCCTAATTTATTTATTGCAATTGACTGATTGCCTTATATGAAGTGTAACGCAGTAATATCGTTTTATATTTTTGGTCAGTATTTGTACATTATATATATTTCTATTTTTACCTAGACACCCATGACCTATTCTGCTATGCTTTATCTTGGCCAGGTCGCAGTTGCAAATGAGAACTTGTTCTCAACTAGCCTACCTGGTTAAATAAAGGTGAAAATAAATAAATAAATAAATAAATAAATAAATAAATTAAAAACCTCCCGTGACCCACCAGTTGAGAATCGCTGCTCTAAAGCCCACTGATGAACTCCCGATCTGTCCTCCCACATGTAAGCAAGTGAATAACACGGCTGGCAGCCTTCCCCCTCCTCTGACCAGCCTGCCTGCGGGATAAACATTCTCCCTGCTGTTTAAAGTTTGCCCCTCCCCCTGTCACCTAGTTGCACTCCGCCTCCACCAACCGCTGTGCTGTCTCCCTCATCACAGCCACACTCCCAGCCCAATACAGCCAAAGCCCTTCCCTGACCAGGGGCCAAATCCATCCAACTTGACTCTCCACTTTCCAAAGCCCCTCCTGCCTTGCGAGTGAAATTGCAGAATGGCCCTACAAATAACCCTGGGCCAGACTGGGACTGCCCCCTCTCCCTCCTTTAATTTTGTTTTCCTCTACTTCTCTATCCACCCCTTCCCCTCTCTCTCTCTCTCTCTCTCTCTCTCTCTCTCTCTCTCTCTCTCTCTCTCTCTCTCTGTTCCTGTCCTATGTGTCTCTTTGGCTTCAAGTTTCCCTCCTCTCCCCCACTCTGTCTATTTCCCTTTCTCCTCCTGGGCACTGGAACAGCTGTTTTTGTTTACATGCTGTGATTGCGACCTTTTACCAAGCGTCAGTCTCGTCTTGTTGTTGCTGCTTCCCCTGATACTAAGTCCTCTAATGCACTTTAAGTTCCAGCCCACTCACCACTCACCGCTCTGGACGTGCCTGTAACTGTCAGAACTTTATGGTGTTGAATGGAGTATGTGCAATGCCATATATACAGTAAAGGCATGTCGTTCTGTGGTTCATATTTACACTATTTGTTATGTTCCTAATTAGAGTGTTCTCCCCGTGCTGTATGCTGATGTGTCCGGGTTGTTGTACATTGCTCTCCGGTACTCTTTTTTATGTGTCGGCTTTTGCGCAGTATACATCATCCCAAATCTAGCTCCAAGACATTGGTAATCTGAAAGAACCATTTACCGGCACATTGAACCATGTTGCACGCTGTAGTTGAAGAACTCTGTGGACCAAGTGCTAAAAACAATGGCGTAATATCGGAATTCCTCCCATCTTTATGCACCTTCGCCATGGAACCATCTCTGCGCCTGATTCTCAGCTCTCTGTGGAACAGAACAGGAAGGAGACTGTTGACATTTTCCCTGCACCCTAAGATGTTGTTCTTCATCGTTAGATGAGCACCCAGCATGCCCTGAGTCACCATCAGATATACAGTGCAGGAGCTGTTTACTAAATTAGCCAGCCGATCATAGCACATGCCTCTCTGCCTCCATGCCTGATGCTGATTCTACTGCATCTATCATTATTTATTCCTAGTTTTGTCCGGTCACCCCTCTGTTTTTCCCTCTTTTCTTTCTTCCTTTCCACTCTCTATATCCTGTTGTCTCTCTATTTCTCCCTGTTTGCCCCCCTGCTCTCTCTCTTTCTCCTCCCCCTCTCTCCCTCTGAGAGCACAAATCTCTCATTCACAAACAGAGGCCAAAAGAGGCTCAGCTGATGGGATGAGATTATCTTTTTTTTTCTGATTACAAATCAACCTCAGCTTTAATATATACAAAAACACAACTCCTCTCCCTCCGGTCCATCCCTCCCCCTCTCTCCCTCCCTCACTCTAGCTTCCCCGCCCCTTCCCTGCCTCCCTCACTCTCCCTCCTTCTCCCTCTCTCTCTTCCCTGCCTCTGTCCCTCTCTCCTCTCTCTCTCTCTTCTCTCTCTCTCTCTCTCTCTCTCTCTCTCTCTCTCTCTCTCTCTCTCTCTCTCTCTCTCTCTCTCTCTCTCTCTCTCTCTCTCTCTCTCTCTCTCTCTCTGCCAGCTTCAAGGACGTGTCTCAATTACTCTTGTTGCACAGGTTGTGAGCGAGGGTAAGAGAGGGAGGAGAGATAGAGAGATAAACACACTCCACCTAGAACGTCAAACACGAGTAAGTGTCAGACAGAAACAGGCAGAGAGGAAGAAGGGAGGGAACTGGGGAGCTAAAGGATAGGAGAAATAGCTGACTGTGAGTGAAAGAGGAGAGGGACAAAGATAAACAAAGAGAAGTTCATCTGTTTTGTTTTTGAAGGGAGACAGTGGCAGAGAGTTATATATAGAGAGAGAGGTAGACCCAGCAGAAGCAGGACTACTGTACAGTGTGTTGTGTTGGGACCTTCCTCCAGGGAGCCTAGTGGAGCAGAGCTTGGTGCCTGGTGAGAGAGTGACCCCCCTGGGACACAGACACAGCCATGGATCCCTCTGCGTTGGATGAGGTTGGAGACGAGTGCAAGGAGAGCAGGAAGATCCACTTTGCTGTGCAGTCCTCGGCACCCACCCAACTGGACCCCCGGCAAGTAGAGATGGTAAGTGAGAGAACTGGTATAACAGTGTCTGTGCTCGTACAGTCCGTATGTGTTTAGCTTGTCCTCAGTTACCTATGTGTGCGAGCGTGCAAGTTCATTGTTTTCTCTGTGTGTTGCGTCTGACCTGTGTGTCTAGTGTGTTTTCCTGTGTGCATCTCAGTTTCTCGTGTTACGCACATGTGCTACAGATGTTCTACAGATGTGCAACAGATGTTTGACCTTACAGCCAAGCTGCGGGATATAACTTATAGTTGATCATGGTCACTGTCAGGGTTGGAACTTGTGGTTTATACCAGACTGGGACAAACCTCGCCATATTGGACCGTCAGTCTCAGCTGTAGTGCGACTTCTCTTTTTTGTTGTTGTATCTTGATCTGTGGCCTGACCCTCTCTGTCTTTTTCTGATACATGGTTGAGCATACAGTGTTGTCCTATCTCCTTCTCGGCTGTTTCTGATACTTTATTCTTTGGCCTATTTAACCACGTGTCCCGTTGTTTCTCTGTATGTTGTCACTCTGGCCAGTTAAACCGTATAAAAGTCAACCACGGTTTGTGATATCGTTGTGGTCACAGAACTATAGGGAATGATTATACGGGTGACTAATATTTGTCTTGGTCTGACAGATTTTCTTTTGGACTGCTAGCCCTTCTCACTTCACTTCTTCTATCCACTACTCAGTTTGTAGAGTCTGTTTCCCTGGTTCTTTTCTACTGTTTGCCTGTAGTCATATAAAAATGGAACGGGACAATTCTGGTTCTTCTCCTTGGCCCTGCAGCCTGTCGACAGTGTGTTTTATTTTAGTCCGGGAGAAAGTGGGTCAAAGTAGGAGTTGGTTGGCTGCTGTGTGAGATCCAGGCCAGTGGTTCAGCCCCAAAAGATGCAGAGAGAGAGAGAGAGCAAGAGAGAGGGAGAGAGAGAGAGCGAGAGAGAGAGGAGATAGAGAAATAGAGAGCGAGGAAGACAAGAACGCTATACGATGGAGGAGTGCAGAGAAAAAGGCACAACCTGTTTTCTCTCTCTTTCACCTGTCTGGTGTCAGATCCCTGAGCTGCTGTCCCTGTTAGAGAGCTCTATCTCACATCAGCTAATAGTTTGGCATGGCACTGTCTCCATGCTTTAGCCTGATTGAATCACTTACCGTGTGCAGTCTCTGACTCAAGGACACGATTGCAGCACTCAAACATCTTGGGACGTGAACCCATGACCCTCTCCTCTCCCTGTCCAACGGCCTTCTCTGCTTCAGCCCTGAAACCCTCTCTCTCTCTCTCTCTCTCTCTCTCTCTCTCTCTCTCTCTCTCTCTCTCTCTCTCTCTCTCTCTCTCTCTCTCTCTCTCTCTCTCTCTCCCTCTCTCTCTCTCTCTCTCTCTCTCTCTCTCTCTCTCTCTCTCTCTCTCTCTCTCTCTCTCTCTCTCTCTCTCTCCCTCTCTCTCTCTCTCTCTCTCTCTCTCTCTCTCTCTCTCTCTCTCTCTCTCTCTCTCTCTCTCTCTCTCTCTCTCTCTCTCTCTCTCTCTCTCTCTCTCTCTCTCTCTCTCTCTCTCTCTCTCTCTCTCTCTCTCTCTCTCTCTCTCTCTCTCTCTCTCTCTCTCTCTCTCTCTCTCTCTTAAAGAAGTGTTAAAACCCTCTGGTCTCTTAGTCAACATGTTTCTGTTCTGTTCATGGCTCTCTTTCTTCCTTTTTCTCTGTGGAACTGTTGCTCAATCTCCTCTTACATCAGATGTTGTGAGCAGCTGCAGGCAGGCCCCCCCCCTCCCACCCTCCATGGGGCATCGTGTCTGGCTGGCGCCCCCATCCGGATAGCAGAGGCTGGGGTCATCTGGTTTATTTGAAAGCAGTTCAGATAGTTTACAGTAAAGTCCACAGTAACGTTCACATCTACAGAGAGGTGCAGGTTAAATGGTGCTGACTGTACTCTCCTCTGGGAGAGGCTCCATGAAGGGACTGCTGTCTGTGAGTTGTGTTGTTTGTTTGTGTGTGTATGTGCGTGTGCGTGCGTGCGTGCATGTGTGTGATTTAATGTAAGTACCCATGTGTACGAGCTAACTTGTGTGTTTGTGGGCATGTATTGAGGTGTGTGTAGTTGCCATACCACACAAGCATACCGTCACAGGAACGACAAAAGGGAGTGTGGGGAGAGTGGAGGATGTTTTACAGCTGTGTGTGTATGTGTGTGTGTGTGTGTGTGTGTGGTTGTGTGCGTGTGTGTGTGTGTGTGTGTGTGTGTGTGTGTGTGTGTGTGTGTGTGTGTGTGTGTGTGTGTGTGTGTGTGTGTGTGTGTGTGTGTGTGTGTGTGTGTGTGTGTGTGTGTGTGTGTGTGTGTGTGTATTACAGGAGATATAATCTAGCAGTGGTTATTTTGGGTCCCCAGAGACACTGGGGTGGGCATAGTTAATGACTACGACTCATTTTTAGGAGACCCTCATTATCCCACAGCATTAAACACACCCACGCATGTATACAAACACACTCAAGGCCAGTGTTTACTACACAAATCACTTCAATTATGTTAGCGCCACAGTTTTAATGACAGCTTTCAACTCTAACTACGTAGACTGCAGTACAGTTAGTATACTATTCTAGCAGAGGCCCATAGGAGTCATTTACCCGGAAGCACAGCTAACATGATTTAATAAACAGCACCGTCATAATGACCAGTATAATACCACAGGGTTGTTTCCATGACGACCGACCGCACAGCGAACGTTCCACAGCCTCCGTCACAGATCACCTCTGAAAGGTCACTGTTTTAATGGAGAATGTCTCTTTGTGTCTGGGTCGTTTGCATAGGCACTAGCTTGCACATGTGTAAATGTATGAGTGCGTTCAGGATCCTGATTTCTGCCCTGGGCGGTTTTAATGTGAGCGCGGCTCCCATAGCTGACACCTAGTGTGCCCTGGACCTGACTCAGACAGAGAAAGAGAGAGAGAGAGAGAGAGAGCAAGAGCACGGAAACATGCCCCACGGTAAGGTGACCAGATTTTGGATATGAAAATAGGGTACATTTTTGTTGTGGCTAGCGGCGCCCAAAAATGATAAAAACAATGTCATGGAACTATATTTAATACATTTTCGCTATAGTCCTTTCAAATAGTTGATGTAATTATAACACATAAATGGATTACCCATGCTAGACTATCTAGTCATTTTACATTTTGGTGCAGTGGTTAAAATGTATCACTGATCAAATGTTTGCCTGAACATTCTCATAAAAGGGCTGCGGCGAAGCCCTGGGAGCAAACAAGTTTGGTACAGAGACAGATAACATTTTTACATGCAAATCTGGTTGGATACAGTGTTGGATTGTTGAAATATCAGACTCAATTTACCTCCAAAGTTGCTTTTCTCTTTCTGAGGGCTAATCGGGGACATATCTGGGGACATATCTGGGGACATTTCTGGGGACATTTCTGGGGACATATCTGGGACATATCTGGGGACATATCTGGGACATATCTGGGGACATTTCTGGGGACATATCTGGGGACATATCTGGGGACATATCTGGGGACATTTCTGGGGACATATCTGGGGACATATCTGGGGACATTTCTGGGGACAGCTCTAGCTGGGGACAGCTCACTAAAATCGGGGGACTGTCCCCAGAAATCAAGGACATCTGATCGCCCTAACCCATGGCCTCATTCACACTTAACACTTCGACCAACTAGACAAGACCCCAGCACGTCCACTGGCTTGGTACACGTGTAGGCTATCCCACTCAACATCTGTTTCAGGAAAACTTCATGCAGATAAGATTTGTGTTTCTTGACAGCCGTTTCAACATTCGATGTGTTCCTCCATGCTCTAAGATTTTCCTAAAGGAAATGTACGATTTTAATAGGGAAAAATGAAATGCAACTCTTGTGTCACAAAAGTCATTGTGGTGGCCTACAGTACTGGATCAACAGCACATGGCAGCGTGTGTTTAACCTCCGTATTCCCCCATGTCATGCTCTGGGAGGGACTGGTGTTGGGTAATGTTCATAATGGACACAGATTAGGGTCATCGTTCAGACCGAGAGGCTCCAGTTGATTCACTCACAGTGAGTCGGCCCGCCCCATCCGTCTATGGACTAAACACACAACACGAGCCCTCTCCATACTAATCCCAATGTCAATCCACCTCTGATCCTATGGATTGATAGGGAAACTCAGGGGACCAAGGGTATCAAAGTACACCAAAGGGCAACAACCACCCGGTCACCTATTTTAGGTCCAATCTAAATGAATCCAGTAAATGGAATAGAGAGCTTCTGTTGGGGTGAAAAGGGGTCAACACCCTCACCCTACCTCACTCTCCTAGGTTACGTGCCCTTCCTCTGGCTGGGCGTCACAAGGCAACCTTTGGTTCAGCGAGTGTTTGTGTGGTAACACTGTGGATCTGACGGACAGTCAATATGCACTCCTAGCCAGAGCTTCTCAGCGGAGGGCCCAGAGCACAGAGCATGCTGGGTTGGTAAGACATCAGGATCATTTAGGCTGCGTGTGTGCCATGTCACCGGAGAGGGTTCTAATCCAGAGGTGATTCGTTGATGCAGTTTATCTGCCAATGGGATGTTTCTAACGATGTGTATTCCAGGAAATTAAAATAGTGAAATATTTTATGCTTATTTAGGTGCTCCATTAGTTATAGCTCACTCACAAATAAAGACAGTGCCTTTTTCCACCCCTCTCTAAGGTCATCACCAGAGCTCTTTGTTGATGAGTGTCTTGTTATCAATAACAGCAGCAGTGGAATTGATTGGGCTGGTGTAATCAAAGCACTATGGATGGCCAATTGTGTGATACCTTACAAATTAACAGCTGTTAATTAATTAAAAAGACAGTTAACTATTGTCTGACAGTAACATAAAAAAAGGTAGAAAACAATGGCTTAATCATGCACATAACAATAAGGACTTATTTTTTAAAACTTGCACCATTTTGTTTTGTTGTTTTCAGTTGAGAGAAGCGTGTGTCTGTGTGGCTACCTTAAAACCTCTTGCGACGAGCAATCCCGTATCCGGGATCGTAATTATAGCCTCAAGCTCATTATCATAACTATTCATGAAAATCGCAAATGAAATGAAATAAATATATTGGCTCACAAGCTTAGCCATTTGTTAAAAACACTGTCATCTCAGATTTTTTTTAAATATGCTTTTCAACCATAGCTACACAAGCATTTGTGTAAGAGTATTGATAGCTAGCATAGCATTAAGCCTAGCATTCAGCAGGCAACATTTTCACAAAAACAAGAAAAGCATTCAAATAAAATAATTTACCTTTGAAGAACTTCAATGTTTTCAATGAGGAGACTCTCAGTTAGATAGCAAATGTTCAGTTTTTCCAAAAATATTATTTGTGCAGGAGAAATCGCTCCGTTTTGTTCATCACGTTTGGCTAAGAAAAAACCCAGAAAATTCAGTCATTACAACGCCAAACCTTTTTCCAAATTAACTCCATAATATCGACAGAAACATGGCAAACGTTGTTTAGAATCAATCCTCAAGGTGTTTTCACATATCTATTCGATGATAAATCATTTGTGGAAGTTTGGTTTCTCCTCTGAACCATATGGAAAAATGCATGCAGCTGGAGATTACTCAATAATTTCGACGGAGGACACCAAGCGGACACCTGGTAAATGTAGTCTCTTATGGTCAATCTTCCAATGATATGCCTACAAATACGTCACAATGCTGCAGACACCTTGGGGAAATGACAGAAAGTGTAGGCTCATTCCTTGCGCATTCACAGCCATATAAGGAGACATTGGAACACAGTGCCTCCAAAATCTGGGGCATTTCCTGTTTGAAATTTAATCTTGGTTTCGCCTGTAGCATCAGTTCTGTGGCACTCACAGATAATATCTTTGCAGTTTTGGAAACGTCAGAGTGTTTTCTTTCCAAAGCTGTCAATTATATGCATAGTCGAGCATCTTTTCGTGACAAAATATCTTGTTTAAAACGGGAACGTTTTTCATCCCAAAATTTTAATAGCGCCCCCTAATGCATAACTGGTTATTAAAGAACAACTGCCCCTTAGAAAACAACTTCTCATTTAGATATTAGCCTATGTGGCGTCGATATGAGTCAGAAACAGTTATTCTAAATAGGATCATTTTGTCAGTCTGGTCCAAAATTGAGTTTTGTGAGACTTGTGGTCTTGACTGCATCACTGACTGCAACGTGAGCTGGGTTTAGACCGTCGTGAGACAGGTTAGTTTTACCCTACTGATGATGTGTTGTTGCAATAGGGAGCATCGGTAAATTTAACAACGTACATACGACAATATATTAAATTCCAATAGCTCCAAATTTCAATGACTCAAACCAACTATAAATACATAAATGCATATACAAATATTGAAAGCATTTCATGAGAAAACTACAAGGAAAATATTGTCTAATTTACATTGTGTAATTTATCGACGGTCCCTAACTAGTCCTGGATATAGGCTATACAAAGTCAAACCAACTTTGCTACGATTGCACACCAGCCGGCTGAAGCTAATCGGCTAAATTATTTGTCTAACTCTTCCAATCTGCGACACACACACAGGACAATTCAGTCATGGCACCTAGCATTTCCTTATTAACCAAATATAAAGTGAAGCCTAATCACGAAGTGCGGTCGTCCTTTAAATAGATCAGGAGGAAGTGGCTTTGCGACTCCCCTCCACAGTGACCACGTAATTTGGTTTTATGGTGGTTGTGTGTCTGTTGTTACAACTGTCAAGTTTTCCTCAGCATGTGTGTGTTTACTTTGCAGTATGTGTGCGCAGGTGTTTGTGCAAGCGTGTATGGGGTTTTGCATGCACACTGCTGTGATCAGGGCTGGCTAGGTTACTTTTCAAATGTAATCCATTACAGTTACTAGTTACCTGTCCAAAATGGTTACTTTTGGATTACACAAACTCAGTAATGTAATCTGATTACTTTAAGATTACTTTTAGATTACTTTCCCGTTAAGAGACATTAGAAGAAGACAAAAAGGATCCATCAAACACATTATTTTGATGTGTCATTATAGTGACTTGTGGTCACGCTCGCTCAGGTGGAACAAACCTAAACTTGTGCAATTTTTCAATGCTGAATTAATTGTCATTGAGAAAACAGAAAGGTGTCAAAATGTAATTTTTCGCCAACATCCTTTCAGAATTGAAAAGTAATCCAAGTAATCTATATTTTCAAAAAGTATCTGTAATCTGATTACAATCTTTTTTGCTGGCAACGTAACTGAAAACAGATATTTTTTGTAATCAGATTACATGTAACTGACTACATGTTATCAGTTATTCCCCAACCCTGGTTGTAAGGTGAGGGTGGACATTTGCATATCTAGATAAAATCTTATTATATTAGGAAAGTGAATCCCATACTAATACTGCTCCTCTTTTGAATTGAATCATATTGATAGACAATGAATAAACCCAGGCTTTACATGCTTCCTATGATCAATGTTTTCCATGTGGCTTCTCTCTCTCATTATTTAACTGTAGTCAATATGAATGTGGCTCTCTTGCGTAGTGTAGAAGACCTATTCCTTTTGTGTGACTGCATGTGGTCATACATGTGCGTGCCTGTCCTCTGTGAGTCTGCAGGTGTTGTATAAACAGGTAAAGCACAAATATTGAAAGTAGGCAGAGTGATTTGTGGTGTGATGACACTGTAGGCAGTCATCATAAGATCAACCAGAGAGCACTTCAAGAGCATGGGGGTTTATTATGGTGTGTGTGTGTGTGTGTGTGTGTGTGTGTGTGTGTGTGTGTGTGTGTGTGTGTGTGTGTGTGTGTGTGTGTGTGTGTGTGTGTGTGTGTGTGTGTGTGTGTGTGTGTGTGTGTGTGTGTGTGTGTGTGTGTGTGTGTGTGTGTGTGTATGGTCTGCTAAAATGCTACCACCCAACCCCGGTGTTATGATAAACGAGTTCCCTGTTGCCTGTTGGCTTTGGGTACACACATATACAGCACTGCAACAGCGCTCTCCATAAATCACACCTAGCACGGCCTACCTAAATGTCAACTCAATAGGAATTAACATTATATCTTGTGAAATGATTACCCCATGCTATGAATATATTTTCAGTAAAATGCATTCATTTACATAATCTCAGACCCTATTCTAAACATGCACATCCACATAGTAGGTAGTCTTGCACATGTGCACTCTTGTACTTCAGCCAGTCAGCCAGTCAGCCAGTCAGCCAGCCAGTCAGCCAGCCAGCCAGCCAGCCAGCCAGCCAGCCAGCCAACCAGTCAGTCAGCCACTCAGCCTGTGAGCTACAGGCTCTCAGCAGTGCACCCTGCTGCTGTGACAATAACAGCAGTACCATTTCCGATGAAGGGAGAAAGAGGAAGGATTACAATCTTACAGCTCTGTGGCAAACAACAGTGGTTGGGGTTCTGGATCTGTCATGCTAGCTGATCCTATCAGGAGTGGACCAGAGGGTTGGGTCAGTACCAGGACCAAGAACTGCCAAGAATTGATGTTGGTGTGCTGTGCCTTTTTTTCTCAACATATAGTGTCATGTGTTCCTTCCAAACAACTCAACTGTAGTTTCATCTGTAGTTTCATCCACAGAATACTTTGCCAGTGGTGCTGTGGAACATCCAGGTGCACTTTTGCAAACTTCAGACGTGCAGCATTGTTTATTTTGGACAGCAGTGGCTTCTTCCGCTGTGTCCTGCCATGAACACCATTCTTGTTTAGTGTTTTACGTATCGTAGACTCGTCAACAGAGATGTTAGCATGTTCCAGAGATTTCTGTAAGTCTTTAGCTGACACTCTAGGATTCGTCTTAACCTTATTGAGCATTCTGCGCTTTGCTTTTGCAGTCATCTTTGCAGGACGGCCACTCCTAGGGAGAGTAGCGACAGTGCTGAACTTTCTCCATTTATAGACAATTTGTCTTACCGTGGACTGATGAACATCAAGACTTTTAGAGATACTTTTGGAACCCTTTCCAGCTTTATGCAATTCTTAATCTTAGATCTTCTGAGATCTCTTTTGTTCGAGGCGTGGCCTTGTCCCGGACCTGCTGTTTTCGACTCTCTCTCTCTCTCTACCGCACCTGTTGTCTCTAACTCTGAATGCTCGGCTATGAAAGCCAACTAACATTTACTCCTGAGGTGCTGACCTGTTGCACCCTCTACAACCACTGTTCATATTATAATCATTTTTTTTTACCCTGCTGGTCATCTATGAAAGTTTGAACATCTTAACCATGTACTGTTATAATCTCCACCCGGCACAGCCAGAAGAGGACTGGCCACCCCTCAGAGCCTGGTTCTTCTCTAGGTTTCTTCCTAGGTTCCTGCCTTTCTAGGGAGTTTTTCCAGGCCACCATTCTGCTACACCTGCATTGCTTGCTGTTTGGGGTTTTAGACTGGGTTTCTGTAAAGCACTTTGTGACATCTACTGATGTAAAAAGGCCTTATAAATACATTTGATTGATTGATTGATCCACGCGACTGGAATTTAAAGGCAATGTTCCCGCTGCATATGTCAGCTCAATCGCCTTCCATTTCACCCACACTGCGGATGTTCCACGATGCGGATGGAATCGACCCCTTAGTGTATGTATAAGAAAGGACGAAAGTGGAACAGTCCTGTGTTTGTATTCGACTGACTCTTGACCGATGGCTAATTAACTGAGCAGTGGGGTAGTGTAGTGGGCAGGTGGGTGAGGATGGGTACTGGGGTAGGTGTGACATCATACTGCCAGTAGCTATAATTACTTCCTGTATGTGTGGTCAGTGGAGAAGCTGCTTCCTCATAGTACCAATCTGTTGACTCAGTTAACCATTGGTGGGGTCAGAGGTCTCTTCTGATGTTTGCCGGTTACTCATCGAATCCCAGTGAATGGTGTCTGATATCATCATATATTCTACTGTGACACTGGGATGAGTGTGAGTGGATCTGACAGAGGTGTGACATGATAGAGCTCCCGAGTGGCGCAGCTGTTTAAGGCACTGCATCTCAGTGCAAGAGGCGTCACAACAGTCCCTGGTTTGAATCCAGGCTGTATCACATCCGGCTGTGATTGGGAGTCCCATAGGGCGGCGCACAATTGGCCCAGCGTCGTCCGGGTTGGGCCGGTGTAGGCCGTCATTGTAAATAAGAATTTGTTCCTAACTGACTGGCCTAGTTAAAAAAATAAAAAAATAAAATAGAGCTGTGTAGCTACTGTACTGTGTATGACTCTTAGATGTTAGAGAACCTAGAAAGAAAGGGGCTGAGGTTCCTATAGGTAGGCTTGTTACGGTGCAAGAAGAGGTCCTGTACACGGAGACGGTATGGGGATGCTGGTGTTTGTTTGATTTATTAGTATCCCCATTACCCGGCGCCAATGGCGACAGCGAGTCTTTCTTGGGTCCGACACATAACGAAAAATACAATACAGACAAAATACTTTACAATGTATGTACATTTATAAACCTGAAACATTAATGGCATCAAACACATCCAAGATGTGGTTTCCATGTAGTTTCATCCATTATTATGAGCCATCCTCCCCTCAGCAGCCACCACTGACATACATGTCAGTACATACACACAACAAGTAGGTCACATGGGGGAGAGGCGTTGTGCCGTGAGGTGTTGTTTTACTAGTTTTTTGAAACCAGGTTTGCTGTTCACTTGCACTATTTAAGATGGAAGGGAGTTCCATGCACTTGTGGCTCTGAATAACACTGTACGTTTCCTTGAATTAGTTCTGGACCTGGGGACTGTGAAAAGACCCCTGGTGGCATGTCTGGTGGGGTAAGTGTGTCACACCTGCTCCCGCTCCCTCTCTCTGGTATTGGACTCACCTGGACTCCTTCACGTGGTTGATTACCCCCTGTATATCTGTCTGTTCCTCGGTGGTGCTCCCTGTGTCCGCATCAATTGTTATGTGTTCCTGTCCAGACGCTGTTCCTGTTCCTGTTCCTGTTCCGTGTCCTGTCCGTCAGCTATTAAACCTTCACTCCCTGTACCTGCTTCTCATCTCCTGCGTCGATCCTTACAGAATGCGGACACCATTACAAGAAGCATCAGGGAGTTTTTTAGGGTTTTGTTTTGTTGGTGACGTCGGACCCGGGCGTGCCGATGGACCCGGGCGTGCCGATGGACCCGGGCGTGCCTAAGCTGTCATGCCCTAGCTGGCTCAAGAAGTTTCCTTGCCTTGGTTGGCTCAGCAGGTTCCCATCTCACTTCATGCTTCAGCCGGCCCATCGGGCTTTCACGCATCAGCTAGATCGTCAGGCTCACCCAGGTGCGCCCCTGGGGGTGGGTGGGGTACTGTCACGCCTGCTCTCTATCCCCCTCTCAGGCGCTCAAGGGCGCCATGCTACCCTTTTTCTTTTTACACGTACCTGTCACCATCATTACGCGCAGCAGCGCTCATTGGACTCACCTGGACTCCTTCACGTGGTTGATTAACCCCTGTATATCTGTCTGTTCCTCAGTGGTGTTCATGTGTCCGCATCAATTGTTATGTGTTCCTGTCCTGACACTGTTCCTGTTCCGTGTCATGTCCGTCAGCTATTAAACCTTCACTCCCTGTCTCTGCTTCTCGTCTCCGGCGTCAAACCTTACTAAGTGTGTGTGTCAGTGCAGGGTGTAAGTTGACTATGCAAACAATTTGGAATTTCCAACACCGCTCTGGCTGTAGGGATGCTCTGACCCCCTATTTCGGTTTGTTTACCCAAAGCTACAACCTCCTGTCTTCGATCCACATGCAGCCCCGCATGTGCTGTATGTCTCTTCCTTCCAACACGATGATCATCAATGTCTTTTTGTGTTTCACTCGTTTTTAGTTCATAAGCTCATAATACCAGCAGCATTCTGTTCAAGTAGGGAGAGAGACGTTCTTTATTTCTCTATTATATTTTGTTGTCTGCCACCAAAAGAATTTCATTACTTTTCGGTCTGTACTGAGTTTCCGAACCACGTCAGCACCACCAGGCTTTTGATTTAAACCTTTGATGTTTTTGTTCTTGACAGAAGTGTTGCAGGGTTGCTAATGCCTCTCAATAGAAACAGAATCGCAGTGCACAAAGGGAAGGATTACTTTTCACTTTATTGTGTCGTTGCCTTTAGCACTTAAAGCGCGACCTAAAGGTCCAACCATTTAATTTGTCTGGGCTCTCCCAGGGCCTGACACGGAGAGGAAGGGTGATGCCACGGGAGAATTGAATAGAGTGTCCTGCTGCCTTAAGAGTTCAGGCAGACACAGGGCTGTGATAGCAGAGGGTGAATGAGGCTTTGCAGCAGGCAGACACAGGGCTGTGATAGCAGAGGGTGAATGAGGCTTTGCAGCAGGCAGACACAGGGCTGTGATAGCAGAGGGTGAATGAGGCTTTGCAGCAGGCAGACACAGGGCTGTGATAGCAGAGGGTGAATGAGGCTTTGCAGCAGGCAGACACAGGGCTGTGATAGCAGAGGGTGAATGAGGCTTTGCAGCTATGTGCTCTTAATCAGAGATGGACAGAGCAGAGATGAAGGGGTTAAAGAGAGCGAGGGGGGACAGGGATGGAAGTGTGGATTAGAGAGAGAGAGAGAGAGAGAGAATAGTAGCAGATGGGATATTGATCTGCTTGTGTGAGAGAGAGAGAGATTTTAATGAGTTGTGTTTGACAGTGTTATGTTGGATGGGTGGTTAGTCACTCCTCAGTCGTGAGTGCGTGCCTGGTTGCACACGTAAGTGTACTTTTAATTCCATAAAAGTTGCCATGCACATACGCAAACACTATTCCCGGTCGGTGTAGCTCATGAGTGTCTGTGTGAGGCCGGGCATCCTAATTGTACTGTATATCAATCACTTGTAAATCTATGTGCGTCTGAGTTAAATTATGGCCCAATGACGACAGTGAGAGAGACAAGGACTGACCGCCCCTTTATGGGACCTAGGTGCTGCCTCCACCTCTATCTCTGGGATCTGCCACACGCTGGGCTAATGAGATGGGCTAATGTAATGAAGAAGTACCTATACCTGGGGGACAGGACAGGACACCCCCTAGGGTTGACAGGGGATTCTAACATTTGGGAGTGTCTGTCATTGTGTTGTGTTGACATTGCAGGTGCCGGGTGGATATAGCGTCTCCCTTTAGAGATGGCTGGTATGACGTAGTAGAGCTCTGCAGCAGCATTAGCTAGAGAGAGCCTCTCTCAGGTCCCCTGGGGGGTCCTCAGATCTAGTTTACACTGTTCTACTGCTGTCTTTTAATAGGCTGGCCCGTTAGCTGGCCTATCTACGAGGACCAACTCTGGAGAGCAGACCCACATCAGCCAGACCTGCACCCCACTCAGCAATGCAAGGGGCGCTAACCCTCACACTCTCTCTTGTTCTATACACACACATGCATGCACACACACACACACGCACGCACGCACGCACGCACGCACGCACGCACGCACGCACACACACACACACACACACACACACACACACACACACACACACACACACACACACAAAAGTTTGGACACACCAACTCATTCAAGGGTTTTTCTTTATTTGTACTCTTTTCTACATTGTAGAATAATAGTGAAGACATCAAAACTATGAAACAACACATACGGAATCATGTTGTAACCAAAAAAGTGTTAAACAAATCCAAATATATTTTAGATTCTTCAAAGTAGACATCCTTTGCCTTGATGACAGCTTTGCACACTCTTGGCATTCTCTCAACCAGTTCACCTGAAATGCTTTTCCAACAGTCTTGAAGGAGGTCCCACTTATGCTGAGCACTTGTTGGCTGCTTTTCCTTCACTCTGTGGAGCACATTAAGAGCACGCTGGTGCGGCAGCGTAGCCTAGTGGTTAGAGCGTTGGACTAGTAACCGGAAGGTTGCGAGTTCAAACCCCCGAGCTGACAAGGTACAAATCTGTCGTTCTGCCCCTGAACAGGCAGTTAACCCACTGTTCCCAGGTCGTCATTGAAAATAAGAATATGTTCTTAACTGACTTGCCTGGTTAAATAAAGGTAAAAAAAAAAAAAACCTCTTCCCTAATCATCTAAATTGGGTTGAGGTCAGGTGATTGTGGAGGCCAGGTCATTTGATGCAACACTCTATCACTCTCCTTCTTGGTCAGATAGCCCTTACACAGCCTGGAGGTGTGTGTGGGTTATTGTCCTGTTGAAAAACAAATGACAGTCTCACCAAGCGCAAAAGATGGGATGGCGTATTGCTGCAGAATGCAGTGGTAGCCATGCTGGTTAAGTGTGCCTTGAATTCTAAATAAATCACAGACAGTGTCACCAGCAAAGCACCCCCACACCATCACACCTCCTCCTACATGCTTCACGGTCGGAACAACACATGCGGAGATCATCCGTTCACCTACTCTCTGAATCACAAAGACACAGCGGTTGGAACCAAAAATCTCACATTTCCACTGATCTAATGTCGATTGCTCGTGTTTCTTGGCCCAAGCAAGTCTCGTCTTATTGGTGTCCTTTAGTAGTGGTCTCCTCTGAACAGTTAATGATGAGATGTTTCTGTTACTTGAGCTCTATGAAGCATTTATTTGGGCTTTCCTTTGGCGGTCCTAATGAGAGCCAGTTTCAACATAGCGCTTGATGGTTTTTGTGACTGCAAATCAATTTTTTTCCGCAATGACTGACCTTTGTGTCTTAAAGTAATGATGGACTGTCATTTCTCTTTGCTTATTTGAGCTGTTCTTGCCATAATATGGACTTGGTCTTTTGCCAAATAGGGCTATCTTCTGTATACCACCCCTACCTTGTAGAAGGTAAGAAATTCCACAAATTAAATGTTTAACAAGACATACCTAATTGAAATGCATTCCAGGTGACTATCTCATGAAGTTGGTTGAGAGAATGCCAAGAGTGTGCAAAGCTGTCATCAAGGCAAAGGGTGGGTACTTTGAAGAATTTCACATATGAAATATATGTTGATTTGTTTAACACTTTTTTGGTTACTACATGATTCCATATGTGTTGTTTCATATGTAGAAAATAGTACAAATAAAGAAAAACCCTTGAATAAGTAGGTGTGTCCAAACATTTGACTGGTACTATACATGCATGGACATGCACACATGCACACACACAAGGAAACACACACAATGTCAACCATTGAACCATGTCATAATGAATCCCACCTGAGTCATTGTCACACATTATTGAATGCAGGAGTGAAGAGCAGAGAAGTGTTGTTGTGTCCGGAGCAGGTTTGACTTGGTCCTACCTGTCATGTTTTGTCTTAGATTGTCTTGTCATTTTGCTTTTCCCTCTTTGTTTTCCCCCTGCTGGTCTTTTTAGGTTCGTTCTCCTCTTTTTCTCTCTCCCTTCCTCTCTCTCTTCTCTCTATCGTTCTGTTCCTGCTCCCAGCTGTTCCTATTCCCCTAATCAATCATTTAGTCTTCCCACACCTGTTCCTTATCTTTTCCCCTGATTAGAGTCCCTATTTCTTCCCTTGTTTTCCGTTCCTGTCCTGTCGGATCCTTGTCTATTGTTCACCGTGCTGTGTCTGTGTTTCGCCCTGTCGTGTCGTGTTTCCCTCAGATGCTGCGTGGTGAGCAGGTGTCTGAGTCTGCTAGGTTCAAGTGCCTTCCTGAGGCAACCTGCAGTTCTTGATCGAGTCTCCAGTCTGTTCTCGTCATTACGAGTGGAATTATGTCTTATGTTTGTAGAATTACTTTACTGGATTAAAGACTCTGTTTTCGCCAAGTCGCTTTTGGGTCCTCATTCACCTGCATGACACTACCAGCTCAGTTTAGTCTTCCATACCCCTAAGCTACTGATTAAAATACCATCGCTGAGTCGACTCACACAGCCCATTAGTGGCAACGGTTTTATATATAGGAGAACGAAAGAAGGAGAAAGAGAAACATCCAAGGGGGAGGTGTGAAAGTCCCATAAATCAAAGTAGGTTCAAAACTCTCTTTTTCCGCTCACCATCACTACAGTTCTACACATGCACTCGCACACACACACTCGCGCACACACACGCACACACACACGCACACGCGCACACACACACACACGCACACACATACTCGCGCACACACACGCACACACACACACACGCACACGCACACACACACGCGCACCCACACGCACACACACACTCGCGCACACACACGCACACACACACACTCGCGCACACACACTCGCGCACACACACTCGCGCACACACACACACACACACACACACACACACACACACACACACACACACACACACACACACACACACACACACACACACACAC
>NC_060198.1:27098361-27105861 GCF_021184085.1 Oncorhynchus gorbuscha | reverse complement strand
CTCATCTCATATGTATATACTGTATTCTATTCTACTGTATCTTAGTCTGTGCTGCTCTGACATTGCTCGTCCAAATATTTATATATTCTTAATTCCATTTTTACTTTAGATTGGTATGTATTGTTGGGAAATTGTTAGATATTACTTGTAAGATATTGCTGCACTGTTGGAGCTGGAAACACAAGCGTTTCACTACACCCGCAATAACACCTGCTAAACATTTGTACAGTGGGGAGAACAAGTATTTGATACACTGATGATTTTGCAGGTTTTCCTACTTACAAAGCATGTAGAGGTCTGTAATTTTTATCATGGGTACACTTCAACCATGAGAGACGGAATCTAAAAACGAAAATCCAGAAAATCACATTGTATGATTTTTAAGTATTTTATTTGCATTTTATTGCATGACATAAGTGTTTGATCACCTACCAACCAGTAAGAATTCCGGTGCTCACAGACCTGTTAGTTTTTTTTAAGAAGACCTCCTGTTCTCCACTCATTACCTGTAGTAACTGCACCTGTTTGAACTCGTTACCTGTAAAAAAGACATCTGTCCACACACTCAATCAAACAGACTCCAACCTCTCCACAATGGCCAAGACCAGAGAGCTATGTGAGGACATCAGGAATAAAATTGTAGACCTGCACAAGGCTGGGATGGGCTACAGGACAATAGGCAAGCAGCTTGGTGAGAAGGCAACAACTGTTGTCGCAATTATTAGAAAATGGAAGAATTTCAAGATGATGGTCAATCACCCTCGGTCTGGGGCTCCATGCAAGATCTCACCTTGTGGGGCATCAATGATCATGAGGAAGGTGAGGGATCAGCCCAGAACTACACGGCAGGACCTGGTCAATGACCTGAAGAGAGCTGGGACCACAGTCTCAAAGAAAACCATTAGTAACACACTACGCCGTCATGGATTAAAGTCCTGCAGCGCACGCAAGGTCTCCCTGCTGAAGCCAGCGCATGTCCAGGCCCGTCTGAAGTTTGCCAATGACCATCTGAATGATCCAGAAGAGGAATGGGAGAATGTCATGTGATCTGATGAGACAACAATAGAGCTTTTTGGTCTAAACTCCACTCGCCGTGTTTGGAGGAAGAAGAAGGATGAGTACAAGCCCAAAAACACCATTCCAACCGTGAAGCATGGAGGTGGAAACATCATTCTTTGGGGATGCTTTTCTGCAAAGGGGACAGGACGACTGCACCGTATTGAGGGGAGGATGGATGGGGCCATGTATCGCAAGATCTTGGCCAACAACCTCCTTCATTCAGTAAGAGCATTGAAGATGGGTCGTGGCTGGAACTTCCAGCATGACAACGACCCGAAAGACAGAGCCAGGGCAACTAAGGAGTGGCTCCGTAAGAAGCATCTCAAGGTCCTGGAGTGGCCTAGCCAGTCTCCAGACCTGAACCAAATAGAAAATCTTTGGAGGGAGCTGAAAGTATGTATTGCCCAGCGACAGCCCCGAAACCTGAAGGATCTGGAGAAGGTCTGTATGGAGGAGTGGGCCAAAATCCCTCCTGCAGTGTGTGCAAACCTGGTCAAGAACTACAGGAAACTCTGTAATTGCAAACAAAGGTTTCTGTACCAAATATTAAGTTCTGCTTTTGTGATGTATTTAATACTTATGTCATGCAATAAAATGCAAATGAATTACTTAAAAATCATACAATGTGATTTCCTGGATTATTGTTTTAGATTCCGTCTCTCACAGTTGAAGTGTAGCTATGATAAAAATGACAGAACTCTACATGCTTTGTAAGTAGAAAAACCTGCAAAATTGGCAGTGCATCAAATAATTGTTCTCCCCACTGTATGTGACCAATCAAATTTGATTTGATCTACCTTGTAGGTCTCCCATCCAGAGTTTTAACCAAGCTCAGCACTGCTTAGTTTTAATACTTGTCACTGACTATTACCAATGTTCTATGGTGAGAACTATTATTGAGTAATCTCCACATAGATTCACTGTTGCTACTAAGTTATTCTAAGGGTAGTTTCAACAGAGCAAATTAATTATCAATCATATATCATCAATATTATACTATTTAGGCCTATATAGCATTTGGGAAGTAATTAACAGCTATAGTTTCAATTCAGCCCAGGATCCAACTAAAAATAGACAATACATATACAGTTGAAGACAGAAGTTTACATACACTTAAAACTTGTTTTTCAACCACTCCACAAATTTCTATAGTTTTCGCAAAACTATAGTTTTGGCAAGTTGGTAAGGACATCTACTTTGTGCATGACACAAGTCATTTTTCCAACAATTGTTTACAGACAGATTATTTCACTTATAATTCACTGTATCACAATTCCAGTGGGTCAGAAGTGTACATACACTAAATTGACTGCCTTTAAACAGCTTTGAAAATTCCAGAAAATGATGTCATGGCTGTAGAAGCTTTTGATAGGCTAATTGACATCATTTGAGTCAATTGGAGGTGTACCTGTGGATGTATTTCAAGGCCTACCTTCAAACTCAGTGCCTCTTTGCTTGACATCATGGGATAATCTAAAGAAACAAAATTATTGTTCATCCTTGGGAGAAATTTTCAAACGCCTGAAGGTACCACGTTCATCTGTACAAACAATAATACACAAGTATAAACACCATGGGACCACGCAGCTGTCATACCGCTCAGGAAGGAGACACGTTCTGTCTCCTAGAGATGAATGTACTTGGTGCGAAAAGTGCAACTCAATCCCAGAACAACAGCAAAGGACCGTGTGAAGATGCTGGAGGAAACAGGTACAAAAGTATCTATATCCACAGTAAAACGAGTCCTATATCGACATAACCTGAAAGGCCACTCAGCATGGAAGAAGCCACTGCTCCAAAACCGCCATAAAAAAGCCAGACTATGGTTTGCAACAGCACATGGGGACGAAGATCGTACTTTTTGGAGAAATGTCCTCTGGTCTGATGAAACAAAAATAGAACTGTTTGGCCATAATGCCCATCGTTATGTTTGGAGGAAAAAGGGGGAGGCTTGCAAGCCAAAGAACACCATCCCAACCCTTGAAGCACAGGGGTGGCAGCATCATGTTGTGGGGGTGTTTTGCTGCAGGAGGGACTGGTGCACTTCACAAGATTGATGGCATCATGAGGGAGAGAAATTATGTGGATATATTGAAGCAACATCTCAAGACATCAGTCAGGAAGTTAAAGCTTGGTCACAAATGGGTCTTCCAAATGGACAATGGCTTAGGGACAACAAAGTCAAGGTATTAGAGTAGTCATCACAAAGCCCTGACCTCAATCCTATAGAACATTTGTGGGCAGAACTGGAAAAAGCATGTGCAAGCAAGGAGGCCTACAAATCTGACTCAGTTACACCAGCTCTGTCAGGAGGAATGGGCCAAAATTCATCCAACTTATTGTGGGAAGCTTGTGGAAGGCTACCCGAAACGTTTGACCCAAGTTCAACAATTTAAAGGAAATGCTACCAAATACTAATTGAGTGTATGTAAACTTCTGACCCACTGGGAATGTGATGAAATAAATCAAATTTGAAATAAATCATTATCTCTACTACTATTCTGACATTTCACATTCTTAAAATAAATGGTGATCCTAACTTGACCTAAGACCAGGAATGTCTACTAGGATGAAATGTCAGGAATAGTGAAAAGCTGAGTTGAAATGTATTTGGCTACGGTGTATGTGAAACTTCTGAAACTTCAACTGTGGGCATTGGGTTTCAAGCTTTGGTTGATTTCAAATTGAATCTACGAGCTAATAATAAATATGTGGGATTCACTTCTCCATTCAACCAAGACAATACAAGTTAAAGAATTGAGATTCAACTGTATTTAGATTTTTGGTTGAAATGAACACAGAAATCCAACATATCAATTGTTAATGAATTTATAGACAAGTTGGAATTAAAGCCAGGCTCAGTGGCACCAATGGGGCTATCCATGCAGAAGATACATCCCCTTAAAACGTTTATATTAGGTTGCGTTGTCAACAAAACACAATTCAATATTACTTTTGTAAGACAGCAAATAGCCTAATGTGAAGGCTATTTTACGAACTAATATAGGAATATTCATTCAACGTTAAAATGAGTAACACATCCATGGCCACATTTTGAGGTTACTGTAACAATAAATGTCTTATTATGTAATCATAGAAAGCGTGCATGTTCAGGATAGCAGGTCTGTGGAAATGTTCACAATTGCTATAATAATCTGCATAGAATCTAAAACAGCATTGATCCCTTGCACCATGTACTTTAATGTAATCTCAACTAACTGCAATCCAGCTCATTTGAACATGTTGCTTGATCAAACACAGTGATACCACATTAAGTTAAGTATAAATAAAGTATGAAGTACTTTAAGTAGAAATAAACAAAACATCTGACATTGTATTCCCATTTGAACTTGTATGTGCTTTGAAATAGTTGAAAGCGCAGTGATAACACATTGAAGTGACAACTAAACCAAATATCAGGCATTGATCTTTTCATTGGAATTTGGTTGGAATTTTAGATCAGGGGTTCTCAAACCTTTTGGGGCCGGGGACCCCTTTTGTGTTAGCAAATTCATCAGAGACCCATTCATAATCAGAACACAACTCGAGTGCTTTAACAATAGCCTACAAGGAGTTACTTACTATGACATCTGCAGTACGTGGCTTGGATGAAGTTTCGGGCCCGGGGAAAGAACATTTAAAGGCCTCCTGGCATCAGATAGAACATTTAAAGGCCTCCTGGCATCAGAGAGAACATTTAAAGGCCTCCTGGCATCAGAGAGAACATTTAAAGGCCTCCTGGCATCAGAGAGAACATTTAAATGCCTCCTGGCATCAGAGAGAACATTTAAAGGCCTCCTGGCATCAGAGAGAACATGTAAAGGCCTCCTGGCATCAGAGAGAACATTTAAAGGCCTCCTGGCATCAGAGAGAACATTTAAAGGCCTCCTGGCATCAGAGAGAACATTTAAAGGCCTCCTGGCATCAGAGAGAATATGTAAAGGCCTCCTGGCATCAGAGAGAACAACATTTGGCAAAGGAACTCCTGGCATCAGAGAGAACATTTAAAGGCCTCCTGGCATCAGAGAGAACATTTAAAGGCCTCCTGGCATCAGAGAGAACATTTAAAGGCCTCCTGGCATCAGAGAGAACATTTAAAGGCCTCCTGGCATCAGAGAGAACATTTAAAGGCCTCCTGGCATCAGAGAGAACATTGAAAGGCCTCCTGGCATCAGAGAGAACATGTAAAGGCCTCCTGGCATCAGAGAGAACATTTAAAGGCCTCCTGGCATCAGAGAGAGCATGTAAAGGCCTCCTGGCATCAGAGAGAACATTTAAAGGCCTCCTGGCATCAGAGAGAACATTTAAAGGCCTCCTGGCATCAGACTGAACATGTAAAGGCCTCCTGGCATCAGAGAGAACATGTAAAGGCCTCCTGGCATCAGAGAGAACATGTAAAGGCCTCCTGGCATCAGAGGGAACATTTAAAGGCCTCCTGGCATCAGAGAGAACATGTAAAGGCCTCGTGGCATCAGAGAGAACATTTAAAGGCCTCCTGGCATCAGAGAGAACATTTAAAGGCCTCCTGGCATCAGAGAGAACATTTAAATGCCTCCTGGCATCAGAGAGAACATTTAAAGGCCTCCTGGCATCAGAGAGAACATTTAAAGGCCTCCTGGCATCAGAGAGAACATTTAAAGGCCTCCTGGCATCAGAGAGAACATGTAAAGGCCTCCTGGCATCAGAGAGAACATTTAAAGGCCTCCTGGCATCAGAGAGAACATTTAAAGGCCTCCTGGCATCAGAGAGAACATTTAAAGGCCTCCTGGCATCAGATAGAACATTTAAAGGCCTCCTGGCATCAGAGAGAACATTTAAAGGCCTCCTGGCATCAGAGAGAACATGTAAAGGCCTCCTGGCATCAGAGAGAACATGTAAAGGCCTCCTGGCATCAGAGAGAACATTTAAAGGCCTCCTGGCATCAGAGAGAGCATGTAAAGGCCTCCTGGCATCAGAGAGAACATTTAAAGGCCTCCTGGCATCAGATAGAACATTTAAAGGCCTCCTGGCATCAGACAGAACATGTAAAGGCCTCCTGGCATCAGAGAGAACATGTAAAGGCCTCCTGGCATCAGAGGGAACATTTAAAGGCCTCCTGGCATCAGAGAGAACATGTAAAGGCCTCCTGGCATCAGAGAGAACATTTAAAGGCCTCCTGGCATCAGAGAGAACATTTAGCAGTTTTCAATCAAATTTCCTGTAATTCTACACATTTTGTCATGGGGAAAGAAATATGTTTTTACTGTTGCTGCTTTGAAGCTGATATACTGCCATTCAACACTGGGAGAAAACTTTGCCATTTTAAAGCTTACATTACAGTGCATTTATGTAAAATAAAAAAACATAGAAAAATGTATAATTGGTGGAGTACTGTAGATACCAATATCCCTGTGAGCCTCCCAGGCTCGTGTTGCCCAGGATTAAGAACATACATTGTAAGCATTTCACAGTTAGTCTACACCTGTTGTTTACGATGCATCTGAAATTGGATTTGATTTGATTGTAAATGAATAATTTTACAGTGTATTGTTTTTACACACTATTAACTTATTCCACAGCTACTTGGCCAAAAGTCTTTTAATCTGTTGAGAGTAATATTACCCCAAAAAATGTCTATTAAAAAAAGTATATTTAAAAACAAAAATGTAGATCTGGAGGTGGACCCCAATTTGACAACCCCTGTTTAGATGGTTAAAAATAATATTGGCAACACATTGGGAATTCAACAAAGCTTTGGCTGTTTTTTTGAATGGGGGAAAATAGGTTGGACTCTCGTTGATCAACTTACTAAATATTACCCAATTGTGTGCCCAGTGAGGAGACCTTTTTGTTTGACTTTCCAGGCTTCCATCCATATTGTACTGCACTATTCATCTCACCTGAATGCATGTATCCAAAACAACTTACCACACCTAGTATGCAAACTGTTTTATGCTTGATCTATTTACACTGTTGGAGACTGTGTGCTTGTTGCCAAACCCTCACAGTGGGGTCCCTGGAATTAAAACTACAGAACAGAAGGCCCCATAAACCATTCTCCTTGACCCTCTCTCTGCATTCCTTCCATTGTCAAATGAATGAACCCGTCTGTCGCATACTGTGAGCACCTAGTTAGAGTGGGTAGCAGGTTACCCATTGGAACAGAGCGCGTGTACTACAGTATATATAGTAAACAGGAAGCCCAAGGGGAGTGAGCTCCAGGCTGCCTGCCACTGGTCTAGAGAGGCTGGAGAGAGGAGGGGAGAGAGGAGGAGAGAGGAGGGCAGTAATACTAACCTGATGCTGGGGTTAGATTCCGCCAATCTCCCCCCTCCATATCCCTCAAGTCTGTGACGGGGAAAGGTATACAGTCCCCATACCATGCACACATTAACTGGAGATTGCATCAACGCACACATGTAATACAGTACACTTGCATGTACTGTAGGTATGCAGGGCCCT